>NC_141164.1:45411744-45565807 GCF_053477565.2 Lygodium microphyllum
TATCCTGAAGAGGATGCCACTTGGGTCCATGAGGTAACCCTTATAAAAGAATACCCCCGGTTTCTCTCAAGATGAGGACATCTAGATTTCTCTAAGGAGGGAAGAATGTAATGTCCCCATTACTTAGTTTATTTTAATGTGTACATACATTCCAAAGAAAATTAATTTATGTTGCACATTTTTAAAAAGTAACTCTAATTATGAAACTAACTCTCGTTATAAAGATAATTGTTATTATTAATGAGCTCCCAAGACTACCTTATTAAGACTATGTTTGTAGTATAGAACAACAAAAAGAACTAGCCTAGTGGATAGTCACTTGGAAGTTAATCACACTTGGGTGACGACACTGTAGGGATGGGTGACTTGCCGAGAAGATTTTCCTACAAGCTAGTGGGAGCTTCTCACGCACAGCCAATGGTGCCAACAAAGCCTTTGTAGCCCGTTGCCAAGTATGCTAAGGCCAAGATGCCAAGGTCTATGCCTTGGTCGCCACCTTAGCCGCTACTCAAAGATGAGACGTGTGATGCTCACCTATATATTTGTTAAATTGGTATCCTTGCACTATGAAAATTGGAGCCCCTCCTTGACGTCATAAAAAAATGCTAAAAGTGTTCAAGATTCAGAGGGAGAGAGAAAGACAAAGATATGGAGCTGTAATAAAGAGTAGTGAACTCTCTTGTTCTCTTCTTTTCATTCTTCCATAATGCTTTTTAAAGTCTAACCACACATAATTGATAAACACACTAGGTCACTAAGTGACTATACCAGTAATTGTGGTTGAGTTTGACCGACTCAGTTATTACAACGCACATGTAGAGTGACAGAGGGAATGAGAGAGACAAAGACATGGAGCTATAACAGAGAGTAGTGAACTCTCTTGTTCTCTTCTTCTCATTCTTCCATAATTATTTTCAAATTCTAATCACACATAAATGATAAACACACTAGGTCACTAACTGACCATACCACTAATTGTGGTTGAGTCTGACCGACTCAGTTATTACAACACACATGTAGAGTGACAGCTGTCTAGATAAGGTCGCTCATGTCGGTGATACTGATCATGCTTGATTCTCAACACTCCCCCTCAAGCTCAAGCTAACTGTTGTACTCCAAGTAGCCCCTTGAAATGCACAAACTTCTCTTTACTAAGTGATTTGGTAAAGATATCTAGTACCTGGTCTTCTATCTTCACATGGAGTAGATCAATCTTTCCAGCAAGTACCATTTCCCTGATAAAATGGTAATGAACTTCTATGTGTTTGGATATAGCATGATAGATGGGGTTACTAGCCAACATCACACTAATGAGATTGTCACAATGCACTGTGACCTTCTTGTCTAACTGTATACCCAAGTCATGTAGCAGTTTCACAAGCCAAATTGCTTCGCATGCTGCTAAGGCTACACCCCTATTTTCTGCCTCTGTACTAGATAAAGCAACGGTTGGATGCTTCTTACTACTCCAACTGATCATACTACTATCCAAATTGAAAGCATAACCACTGGTTGACTTCCTGTCATAGAGACAACCGGGCCAATCAGCATCTATATAACTTGTTAAGTCAAATGATTTTCCATGCTCATAAAATAGTCCATAATCAACAGTACCCTTCACGTACCGCATGATCCTCATGACTGCATCTAAGTGTGTCTTATGAGGTTTTTGCATATACTGGATAATTAGCCCCACTGCATAGCTCAAGTTAGGATGGGTAATACTAAGGTAAATCAGGCTACCCACCATTTGTCTGTACATAGTGACATTCTCGATCTCAGTTTCAACATCAACTACACGTTTGACATTCTGATCCAATGGTGTTTCCATGGCTTTACACTCTATCATGCCATATTTTAGCAACATATCACAAGCATACTGTTTTTGTAATAGCCATATACCTTGAGGTGTAGACACGACCTCTATCCTGAGAAAGTACTTCAGCTCACCAAGATCCTTGACTTTCAATTTAGCCTATAACATTGCTTTAATTTCATCAATCCCATGATCATAATCTCCAATGATGATCAAATCATCGACATAAACCACCAGAAAAACATAACCATGCTCTATCTTCTTTGTAAATAGGTTGTGATCTACATGACCTATTTGAAACCCAAGCTGTTGACAATAAGTGCTTATGCTAGCATTCCATGCTCTCGGTGCTTGTTTCAGTCCATACAAGGCCTTTTTCAATTTACACACATATGTCAGATAGTCAGGGTGTACATAACCTTCAGGCTGCTCCATATACACCTCGTTAAGCAAGTCACCATTCAAGAATGTATCTTTGACATCCATCTACCATAATTTCTAGCCCTTAGAAGCCACTAATGCAATAACTATTCTCA
The DNA here is from genome assembly GCF_053477565.2 of Lygodium microphyllum. Classification (NCBI taxonomy): domain Eukaryota; kingdom Viridiplantae; phylum Streptophyta; class Polypodiopsida; order Schizaeales; family Lygodiaceae; genus Lygodium; species Lygodium microphyllum. Next base: position 45,414,097 of record NC_141164.1, read on the forward strand.
CCGTTGCCATCTTGGCAACCGAGCTGAAAGTCTCCTCATAATCTAGGCCATACTATTGTGCATATCCCTTTGCAACCAGCCGATATTTATACCTTTCCAATGAACCATCTAACTTGCATTTTACTTTATAAACCCATTTGCAGCCAATGGGTACTTTGCCTTTAGGCAAATAGACCAATTCCCATGTCTCATTTTCAACCAATGTTGCGTATTCTTCATCCATGGCAGCACACCACTTCTCATGTGTAACTGCCTCACTGAAATTCATAGGCTCTTTGTAGCCTGACACTTTAGTCATATATGCATAATGTCTAGTTGAATACCCATTGTATGTTAGCCTATCAACTGGTTTTCTAACCCTTTCAGACCTCCTCAATTACGGTGCACTTTGGGCTTGCCTCTCATGAGGCGGCACAGACCTGCTTTGCCTCGCACTAGGTGTCATAATTAATGGTATGCCCAATTCACTATCAAGACTATCACTGCCAAGTGACTCATATCTAGATGTAAGCAAGCCAGTCACATCATCAATCATATTTTCTTTTCCTTTATCCAATATCCCCCTCACTAACATATCCGTGTCAATGGATGCAATAGTACGACTGTGGAGTCGTCCTATCCAAGGATTAACTGTAGATGAACCATCACCTATCACACAGTTCACTCATAGATGTACTAGTTGAAGGATAACTTTTAGCATAAGTAGGGTTGGCTGGTCCATTAGAGACCACTACATTCGAATTACCATACCATGAGGCTAGCTCATCAAAAACTACATCCCTGCTGATCAGGGTTTCCCAAATGGACGGATCGTAGCATTTGTAAGCCTTTCTCTCTTATGCATAGCCAAGAAAAACACTTTTGACAGCTTTCGGGTCTAACTTTTTCCTCTTTTCATCAGGCACGTGTATGTTGGCTATGCAACCAAATACTTTTAGGTGACTAATGTTTGGCTTGTGTCCATACAGTTTCTCATACGGAGTCAAATCATGAATCCCAGCTGTAGGTGTTCGATTCAACACATAAACTACAGTAACCATTGCTTCATCCTAATAAACATTTGGCAAATTCTTTTCATTAAGCATTGCCATGCCAACTTCCATAAGCACCCAATTTTTTCTCTCTACCACACCATTTTGTTGAGGTGTGTAACTGCATGTGAGCTGCCTTTTTATGCCATATTTAGCAAGGTACATGTCAAACTCTTTGGATACATATTCTCCACCTCTATCAAATATAAAACATGAGATATAACATCCAAGTTCATTTTTAGAATGCTTCTTAAAGTCCTTAAAGACATCGAGTACCTCATCCTTGTGCTTTAGAATGTATAGCCATGTGTTTTGACTGAAATCATCAATGAAGGATACATAATACCTAGCAGCACCAAAAGATGCATTATGGGCGGGACCCCATACATTTGAATGTATCAATTGCAAAGATCAAGAACTATTTCTGACATGTTTCATGAACAGAAATCTTGCTTGTTTCCCAAATTGACAAGCAGAGCATACATGTCCAAGATCAATGTACTTGAACTTTGCCAAGCCAAGTACAACCTCTTTCTTCTACATATTTTTTAACTTCTGTTCATTAGCATGATTGATGCATTTGTGCCAGATTTTTACATCCTGAACTACTCCATTATCATGGGCAAACATGGCTGCCTTCAATTCCGGGATACATGCATCCAAAGTAAACATTTTGCCATCTCTCTTTCCTTTAGCAATCAATTTACAACCATTGCCATATTCTTCAATAAAACAACCATCCCTAATGAATTTGACTTGCAGATTTTTTTTTCCACCCGTCCAACTGACAGTAAATTCTTGGTAATAGAAAGTACATGCATTACATCATGTAGGCTCTTCTTTCTGCCATCAAGCATGAGCAACAAAACCACACTTGTATGCTGAATATCATGATGTGTATCATCACCACTACATACAAATCAATGAGACCCTGCTACTAACTCATCAAACCATTCGCCATGAGGAGTCATATGATTGGATGCTCCTGAGTCTATGTACCACTTCTCATCTTTGCCTTGCTTAGGCGTATTCTTAGATACATGCAGCATAGCAAACAGTCTATCTCCTTGGTCATCCTGAGGACCACTGGAAGATGCATAATGTCCATGTTGCCTACCTTTTGCCTTGATATCAACTTTTTTTTAATTGCAATCCTTCGCAATATGCCCATATCCTCCACAATAATGATAGTCTTTATCCTTGTTAGAGTGCTCATGTGACTGTCAGGAGCCACCTCTGCCTCTAGGTGATCTCCCTTTGCCTCTAGAGACTCCATATCCTCATTTTCCTTGCGTATTTGAGCTATGCTAAGCATTTTGCTACTGATGTCCATATGTGTTTCAAGTGTCTCCTCAACCTCGAGAAGCTCCACGAGCTCTACCACCTATAGCTCGCTAACTAGAGTAAAAGATAGTGTCTCTGCCGTGAGATGTGCTTGAACATGTATTTAAGCCAAGCTTTACTTCTTCATGTAGCAACAATGCAAGTTCCCAATTAGGGGGTTCTATTCTCATAGAAATAGGCATACCAAATGCCTTATACTCCTTGCCTAACCCATTCAATATCATTGCAATCTTATCATCCTCTAAAACATAAGAACCAATAGTAGCCAGCTGGTCAGCTATGGTCTTTATTTCAGTTGTGTATGCTTGAATGCTCTTGCCATTCCTAGACATGTTGTTGAACTACTGCTTCAGTTGTATCTTTCTTGTATGTGTGGCATTACCATAATTCTTCATGAGTGCATCCCAAGCACCCTTCGGGGAATAGCAATTGGTAATCTGCATGGCCATCGCATCACAAATGCATAAAGAAAACCAATGCAATACTTACTAGCTCTTTTCGACCACTTTCAGTGAGCTCTCTGCTGTTCTTGTGTAGGATTCCGTTCAGGCAAATCGAGTTCATTTTTTGTAAGAAGCTGGGAATAGTAAGTAAGTATTAATAATGTTGATATTATGCCATGTCACACTGACATTGGTATAAAAGGAGAGAAGATGTAATTTTTCACATCTTTTGACACATTAATACAATTACAGTCTTTCTCTCCCTTCTGGCTCATAGCTTCTATGGCTTCCTCATCTTTCTTGTCTTTCTCTCTCCAAATCTAGTCTTTCTCTCTCCTCATCACTCTTATTCTCTCTCTTCCTGCAGTTTTTCTCTCTCCTCTGCAGTCTTCTCTCTCCTCTTCCTCTCTCCCTGGTTCTCTCTCTGACAAGTGGTATCAGAGCTTGAGTCTTTGATCCATTATTTTCTTCCATTTTCAGTCCCATTTTCCTATTTCAAAACCAATTTCAGACAAAAATGGTACAAGACAGTGACTAATGGAGTGCTTCAGGACACCTGCAATTAGCAAGAGACAACATCTGGAGATATCCAAGGTCAGATATGGCGGGTAAAGGTTTAAATGGCTGGATGTCATCAAATTTCATGCAAAAATGGAGGTAACTAGGGTAAAGGATGGTTAATAGGGCTTAGTTAGAGACTAAACTACAGTTACTTTTCAAAAGAGAGCTTCTCTTCTCTCTCCTTCAAGCTTTTGGCTGAAGCTTTCATGGTGGTTGTCAAGAATCTCTTCAAATATCTCTCTTTGCTGAACATTTCTCACTGCCAAAGCATGGGGCAAAGGTTCTTTGTTGCCTAAGCTTCAGAAGGAGTACCATAGTTGATGCATGCTGTAGATTTTTAGCCCAGACAATAGCCCAAAAATTGCGCCGAGTTTCCTGCTCCTTCTCCCTGCTTAGTCTGCTCCAAATCCTCAGCTCATTGATCAAAGGTTTTGAAGGCTTCATCAAACACTTGTGTACAACAATTTTCAGCTACATGAGAACTCTGATAAGCCATTCCTTTGCTCAAAACCCTAATATATAGCAGGGCAGCCATAGCCACAGACCTGGAAGCTCAAATTTCTTTAAATTTTGGACTTCCCCGACCTTCAAGGTTTCTCTAAAGCTAAGTACAAGCTGGATAGACTTCAAGATTGAAGACATTGAAGAGATTTCAGCCCGTGCATGACATTGGAGCTCAAGTGGAAGGATTATTTTGGGGCTTTTCATCAAGGAGCTTGAATCTTTGAGGTTCAAGTGTTCAAGCAAGGCTGGAGCATTGATTCTTCAAGGATTTCATCATATTGAAGCTTGTATGGACTGATTTCATGGAGATTTCAAGCTTTATGATGGATTTATGATGGATTATGAAGAACTTTGGCATCAACGGGGTTGAAGCTGACATCCATCATATTTTTCAAGCTTAATGGAGGTATTTTCCTTTTACTAATCTCTGAAATCTCTCAATAATCCTATTGATAATGGCCTTTCCACTTGTTGATGAGAGGTTATTGATCAATTAGTTCACTGGATTGATCAATAGATCAGAGATTAGTGTTAATTTTCCTCAATCTCAGCCTATTTCATTGAATTCCATTTTGATTCAAACCATTACTCATCATAGGTATCATTTGATCAACTTGATGCATAACCTTGATTTGTTTTGTTGAATTTCTCTCACCCAAGCTGAAATATTGTAAAAGGGTAAGTACTGGCAATCAGTGAGTCACTGAATTGTCTCCCATCTCAATTTTTCTTATCTCAATCAATTGCATCTCATGAAAGGCTGAATGAATATTTTTGAATTGCATATCATGCTGATTGCTTAGCACACTAGCCTCTGCCATGTTGATATTCCCACCGAGGAAAAAGGTGGATGCTGGGGGAGATAGTGGGACAAAAGAGAGGTGACCCTTCCTCACTATCGAAGATCCCGAAGGGGTGCAACCAACTGACCCGGGGGGAACTTTGCCCACCTCCCGATGATTCGGAGCCCGTGTAGGGAGCCTCTCATGCCGATTTATCCCTCACACAGGTACAACGAGTGGAGGATTGAAGATTGAAGACTTTCCAAAGACTCAAGTACCTACAGGACCAAAACAGGGTAAAACAGGGAATTTACAGGTCACTTACAGGTGGATACAGGTACACCCTTCATTGCTGAAGCACAGGTGCAGGTACTACAGGGTACCCACAGGTCCTATATACCCCTTTGCAGGGTTTGGTAGCCATTTGGGGTTACTATCTTGCATTACAGGGTCAAAACAGGGCACTTACAGGTCTAGACAGGGTGCAGGACTGGACAGTTCAGACTCTGAAATCCAGCTACATAATTTTCTGTCCTTAACTTGTTATAGCGTGCTATAGCTCATCTCGAAGAGGGAATTGTTAGCTTCGATTTGCACAAGTTCTGAAATCAGAGCTTCCTAGCCAAAGTTATAGCCGTTTTACTGACAGGGGGTACTGCAGGACTGCAGTAATATGGCAGGACATAAAGGCAAAAATAAGGTCTAGGAGGATTATGCTCAGCAAATCAGGGATTCCATGATGGATAGCGCACTTCAAGAGAACCCTGAAGAGCTTCAACAACAAGGAGAAGTCAGTTTGCTCAATAATACTTTGTGTGCCCATGAACAAAGACATAGGGAACTGCATCATAAATTGTCAAAAAGGATTTGAATTTTCATTGAAAAATGACTTATTGCCTTTCCTCGGGTTTTGGGAATTAATATTTGCATTTTTGAATAGCCATCAAATTTTCCATTGATGCTCAAACCATGCTGGTCATCATTCCTTAGCATCAACATGATCCCATGACAATTCAGTGCAAGTCGGACAAGTGGTCTTTATTCCAATCTCTTCCCATTTACTTGCGCATAAACCACCTTCAAGAGGAGAGAAGGGAAGGAGAGAGAAAGACTGAAATAAGAGATTTTCATTCCTTGCATCATATTACACATGCATACAATCAAATTGAAGCCCCCAATGCGTAGATTGGGGATATGCCTTTCATCTCTGATCAATCGGTCCAGTTGAAAAGCCATATTCATCCAAGTCGAGGGGGCATCAAAAAATTGTGCCCCCTCCTCCAAGCTAAAAAAACGTTTTTTAATAAAGCCCGTAGCTTAATTCTTAACTTTAGAAGTCAACTTGTTCAGTTTTTGCATTTTCACATTGTCCGAAAGTGGTTTTGGTCACCTAGATGGAGGACCAAATGAGCTGAGAATTGCAAACAGACCAGATGCCTGGCTTTATAGCATTAAAATCTATTAGTACGGCCTCCCTTATGCACTTTTCAGCTCTTAGATCCAGTAGCCACTTTATAATGCGAAATCTTGTCGAGATTAAATGGGGGGTCAAACAGACTTTGATCGACAAATGGAGACTTACATTGGGTTCCTAGCATTGAAATCTATCTAGAAAAACTCTAGCTAATCGACCCACACTTGTTTTATTTTCCATGAAAATTTTCTCTTTTATGCCTCCAAGGCTACTTTTGTGATCAAAAAATGGGCCTTAAAATCTAGCTCTCATTGGAAACCATAGATAGGGTGACTCAACTCGTTGAATCCATAAAGTAATCTACATAAACAATAATCATAAAAACCATCAAGCTGCCACAAAGCAAAATACTCAACAAAACACAAGAACAGCTCTCACCCTACCCCTTAACAAAATCAAGGCATGAAGATCCACACGGGATAGGCAAAGTATGATCTGACAAAAATCCAAAGCTAGTCACTAAGAAACTTCTCCAACATAGATAGGCTAAGAAAAACTATCAAATAAGCCATCTCGAGTGGTGGTCTGGACCTACCTACCTACCCTAGGAAAACTAGACCAAGAACTTCTACCAGGCGAGGACTCCTATATAGCCTAGTCTTTCATTTCCAAATACTTTTAATTTACCACTTTTTGATACTTTTGGACTTGATACTCCAACATGTAAAAAGGAGGGAGTTGAGTGTATTGTGACCCAAGGAGAACAAGGCTTACCTAAGAACCTACCAAGCTCTCGCAAGACAACACTAAATCATTTTTTTGTGCTCACTTTTATTTTCTCTCCAACCATATTCATTTTTTTGGCTAAATGTCACCCCCAAGAAGATAAGGCATCGGTTGTCCTAGGTCAGGACTCATCGTCCCCACAAACCTACTAGGCCTTCACAAGGCAATGAGCATCTACTATTTAGATTTTTATTTTGCTTCATTTGTTTTTCTTTTATTTAGGGGTTAGAACCCCTTTTTACACACTTCTGTATACTATAGTCTTCAGATATAAACATTGTTTCTTCTCTCTTTTTTATATAGCAGGCTTCTCTAGCTGCCTCACAACTAATAGAAACTCCTAGAAACAGCTGCTTAGCAGGCTAGTAGAATAGGGTCACTAGGACTACCTTCTAAAATAGTTCTTAGAGTGCTCGTCAATATTTTTACAGGAGGCAGATAACTACTTAGACCCCCCCCATATATACCTAATCTAAACTTTGGGGTTTCAGGCCTTAACTACCAGTCCCCAATAAAATAAAAATCCTCACATACATATAACCATTCATCATAAAGGGAAAGAACTCATAAAGGAAGGATATCACCCAGACTTGGCGACAAGAAGCATTGACGTAGCAAGAGGCTCACTCCAAATACTCCATCAAATTTTTCTGGTATAGCACCAAAACAAGAAAATATTAACCGCACCCACACTATACAAATATATGGCCCTCTTGGCCAAATGAGAATGAGTTATTTTAATTCATCAAACACATGGTTTTCATGGCATATGCATTCCATCCTTGTTAGACTAGCTAAAATGCCACAAAATGCAAGGGCTAGCCTTATGCCACATATGCAAGCTAGCTCACTATAATCTGATCATCAAAGTTTAATCTTGTGCTCTTATATATTCACCAATTCGAGCCTTCCCACTGATATAACATCAATGTGGGCTATCCTTCTTGGGCACTATTAACTAAATGAATGATCTCATTGGACTCATGTATCCCAAATTGATTGTCATTCAAATAGATTGACCGTAGAGCTTCCTAGAGGCCCCTCCTATAGAGAGATGATACACTCTACATCATTCAAAGACTGGTCTAAGTGTTAATTCTAGCTGGAGTGAACACACAAGTCATCAACAAAGACCTCTAACTCTTTCCTAAGCATGTCCTTGAATGTTGCGCACATGAGCCTCTGAAAAGTAGCAGGTGCATTAGTCAACCCAAAGGACATGACTATGTATGCAAAGACATCCACTTAGTGGCAAAGGAGGTCTTGTGCCTATCATCAGGGTGCACTTGCAACTGATTATATCCTGAGAAGCCATCCACAAAACTATAGGCTTCTTTGCCTACTACTCTCTCGAACATATTCTCAATGTATGGAAATGGATAGTTGTCCCTCTTGGTAGTAGTGTTTACCTTCTTGTAGTTTGACGTACACTCTGATCTTTCCATTCTTCTTCCATCACGATCACTATGGGCAAGACCTAGTCTTTGTTGCAATCCCTATTTTTCATACGAGACATAAGGGTGCACGTAAGGCTCTTCGTCGTTCGGCTCCTCTACATAGTGAATTGGAGCATCGCTCAGTGGTGGATGGATTACATAGTGTCCATGTGATCTAGGTATGCCTACGAGGTTTATCTCTATCCTAGGATTGACTAGTTTGGCATTGTTGGGTGTCAGGAGAGCCAATAAGGCTCCCCTTTTGAAGAATTTTTGCAACCTATTCGCTAGGTAAGGTTGTCAGTATGGTTGCAAGTATGAGAGTCTCCTCGGTAGCCTGTAGCAATGCAAGGTATTGTGGCCGAACCTACCGCAATTTGCACAAGGTTGAGACCTCGGGTTCTAACACTCAGTTGGCAAGTGGTTTCCTCCATAATGCATGCATTGGATGTGAGGGTGTATTGGTCATCTCATCGTCTCTTGTAATTTGGCTAGCTCCATCTTCATCTCCACTAGCTCCTAACTTGGGTCAGTGCCCTTTCCTTTATCCTAAGCACTTGGGCCTGATCTTTTGTTAGACGTCAAAACTCTCTCAAAGATTCTAGTGTTAGTTTCCTCTTGGGTCGAGCTCCTGTATCTTATCTCTTTCATCTGGTCATCCACTCTAATTGCCTCGTCGAAAACCCTAGCTAGCGCATCTCGCTGCAAGCTTGAATTGCCTGCCAAGGTCTTGTAGAGTTCCTCACTTTATATCCTACTGATGAATACTGTCAAGACCACTCTTTCGATGGGTCACTTGATAGTTGGGATTCTCTTGAAGAGACTCTGCATGTGGGTGATGTAGTCTCTTATGTCCTTCTTATCTTTCTTCTTGAGGTTCATCAATCGCACTAAATGGTTATTGGAGTACCCAGGCTCAAAGAATCTCTTAATGAAGAGACTCTTGAGGTTGTTGAAGTTAGCTTGCTTTCAGCAACCTCTAGACTCGTATACTAGGTCCTAACCTTATTGCTTAAGCATAAAGCAAAAGCTTGCGAGTGCTGAGTAAGATCAGTGAGGTCGTTGGCCTCATAGACTTGCTCAAACTACTCTACGAAGCTGTATGGGTCATTGTTTGATTGGTACTTGTCTTAGCCATTACAAGGATTCTTGATTGGCCCTTAGAGCCCTGTTTAACTCCTAATCATGCAAGCAACGAGGTCTAGTAGTCGCTTTATAAGAAGCTTGCTCAATGTGAGATCACCTTCTAGCGCACTTTCCCTCTCTCTACGTCAATTCCTGTCCTATTTCTGCTTGCTAGGGCTAGCACTCGTTGAATCTCGCACATTTCTATATTCTGTCACAAGCTTCTAGCTTGTTGTTCCCTGATTGTAGGCCACTATGCCCTGCAAAACTTCTTGTTCTAGTCTTCTCTTCTCTTTGGGGTCAACTATGATTTCCTCGGATGGCCTACCGTGGTGATCCATTTTGGTTTGCAAGTTATACTTGCTCACCATCTGTTGGATTTCATTTGGAAAATCTCCCAGATGAAGCTCATTGTCACATCAATGGTTCCTATTGGTCTCTGCCATATCCGCAGTCTCTTATTCCACTAGGTTGTCAATGAGATTAATCAAATTGGCTAGATCCACTCCTCCAATGGTATTAGTCCTTGTTACATCTGACCACTGTGTCATGTCCTTGCTTGGTCCTATAGTTGGGATTCTTGATCCCTTGACTACATTTCAGGGTCTTCTCCTACTATTCATAGGTTTGTTGTGATTGTTAAGTCTGAGTGAGTTTCTTATTATTTACAAATAGTCTTCAACTTACACTCACTCGGTGTGTGTGCATGCTCTCTTTCATGCACCATGCAAAATCAAGCTTTCAACTTTTCTTAAGTACACTTCAAGTGCTGAAAAACAATGTGGGTGTGAATACAAAGTGACAATTGCAACTCTCGCACTCTCGTCTACATACTTGGTATAATGGGGCTCTAGGCTTGATTCCCGGCCATCTTGTTGGTGGTGATTAGTGTTTGTGCTGAATCGTTCAGCTCATTCAAGGTCAAATTGGGGTCTGTTTGTTGGCCTATGGCTCTAAGCATGTGGAATATGCTAATATGAGTGTCAACACTGTTCTTGGTCATTTGGTTGCAATTTCTAGGGTTAGATTTTCTTGTAAGACTTTCGGTGAATTCTCCTATTGTAGGTTGTACTCGTTGTCATCCCAAACACATTAAATTTGTCAATTTTGATGTGTCAAAATCTAGTTTGATTCTGCAATGTCCGATTACAGCTCGATTATAGGAATCGGACCGTCCAATTTGGAGTGTTTGATTTTGAATGGCTTCATTTTCGTGTGTGATTATGGGATGTCCATTCTTCAAAATCTGACAAGGTATTTCCAATCCGACAGGATGGGTTCCAATTTGAGTGTGTTCGATTGTCAAAATCGGGCAAGGTGGTCCGAGAGTCTGATTTTCAAAATCGGACGAGGTCACTGGTTTGAGTGTCCAATCCTCAGGATCGGACGCATGGCAATGGTCCAATTGTTGGCCATCTGATTATCAAAATTAGATGGGTGTAGGGTGTCTAAGCATCCAATTCTAAGAATCAAACACTCATAAGGTGGTCCAATTCTGTCGGGAGGGGCTGAAATGACAGAAAGTCGAAACACTGACACAATTGAGAGCAAGCTACTAGTCAAGGACTTCCAAAATGCAACTGTGACCACAAGGCAAGGTTTGTATATACTTGGGATGCACTAATAGCTCCAATGGGAGTCAGTCGATTTATAGGAAACCTTGGCTGTCCAAGCTCTCTCTCTCTCTCTCTCTCTCTCTCTCTCTCTCTCTCTCTCTCTCTCAATGCTGCAGAGCTGAAAATGAGGTCTCCCTTTGCTTCCCAGGGTCTTAAACCCTTGTTGGACTCAAGCTTAATCTTCCTAATCACTCCCCATGCAATTCTAACACCTCTAAGCACTCTTTTTCCCCATTTAACCCTGTTTGGGCATGTTTTATAGCAAAAACCCTAAGATTTTTCCTTCGATTTCTTGGTCCTATCCTACTCTAAATGAAACAAAAATCCAAAGCAAAATAGTAAACATATTTCTCCTACTTGCCTAATCCTCAAAAAACCAAAATAGTTGTTGCAAAGATTAAAAACCCAAAACCTCCTACCTATCTCAAGCTCTAGTTTCAAGGATGAAACCCTTACTTCGTCACTCGATTTGAGATGTGCAAGTGCTCAAGCTTGAATCCATTGGTCCTGACAATGAAACCAAAATGTAGAGGCAAGCTCAACCACCAAGACCCATGGATCGCTTATCATTCAAGCATTTCAAGCGAATACCTATGGCCATCTCCCACCTAGCTAATGCACTATTGGGTTAAAGGGTAGTGCCTGTGTTTGCCCATAACGGGGCCAGGTTGTACATAGTACATATGCCTATCTAAAATCATTATTGAGGTACACTCTTTGGTACCACAAATTGTGTGTCTCTATCTCTTCTCTCTCTGAACCTACATCTCTACACAGAAACTCCATTGTAGCTAACTCAATAAAGTGGTATAAGAGCTTGGTTCACACAATCAAAAGCTTGGCATTTCTTCAAGTGTAGGAGCTTGAAGTTGAAGAAGAGTTCATTGTGAAGAGTCTACAGGGAGGGCAACAAGGTTTGAAGCTTCTTCTTAAATCTTGAAGATTCCCTCTTCATTTGAACTTGTTGGCAACCATCATTGGCCACTTGGGGACCCTCCTCATCATCTCCAACACTTGGACCAGCATTCCAATCTCTTCGGGGACAAAGGTGTCATCAACATGGGTATGCATATCTAGTTTTCAGCACGCTCAGGACCTACAACAGAGCTACTCCTCTTCCTTTGGCATCATGGTTGTGCTCCAAACTTTGCATCTAATGCTTAGCATTGAACATTGAAGTGTAGTATTACACTTGGGACTGATATACATTCAGCTTCAAGTCTGAAATACAGAGTGTTTAGATCTGTAATAAATAGGGTTGTACCTGCTCTCTTGAGATATTGATGCTCATATGATAGCTATTTTGATGTATCTTGATGCTGGATGCTTTGGGAGCCATGTGGCATTGTCTTGAGGCCATTTTGAACTAAACTTGGCAAGGATTTGGCTCATTTTTGCAGAGATTTGGCTGTTGGAATAACATGGTTGAATGACATTTTGACTACATATGCATTATGTCTTGCTTCTAGACTTGGTCTTGGGCATTTTAAACCAAGTATTCATGCTTATGGTTGATGTTACATGTTTGGATTTGATTCCAGAATGCATTTGAGCAGTGATTAAAGCTCATTTTTGAATCAACTTTACCTACATGTCTATTGCTATACATTCAGGATAGTTTCCTGCATATTCAAGACATCATATCTTAGTGTCAAGAAATTTGATATGTTTCTATGCAAGAACATTATGGTGATGTTTTGAACAGATTTGCATGATCTCCACAGCTCAATCTCAATCATTCTAAGAGATTATTTCAGTTCTAAATTTTCAGGACAGATTTTTCTTGAATGTCAAGACTACCCTCCTAAATTGCAGGATAGCCACCTATATTATCAAGAATTTTAGGACTGCACTCCTGAATTGTAGGACAACCACCTATATTGTCAAGAATTTCAGGAGACTGCACTCTGTTTTTGTCAAGAAGTTGGTATGTTTACTATCATTGAATGCTTTTGAGGCATTTTGGGCAATGAAGTGATGTATGTTCTTGCTGCTACATACTTGGGGATATTCCTAACATACTATTGAGTGGATTTTGGAGCTTCCATTGCTTGGCATCAGCTGTCATTTACTGTCCTATAGTTATTTGACTGTGAATCATGGCTAGCAATAGTAGTGACAATCATCTTATGCATATCAAGAAGCTTGAAGGAGCACACAACTTTGCAGCTTGGCAAAAGTAGTGCTATAATATCTTGTTGCAGAAGAAGCAAAAAAAGCCGATTAAAGTATAGGGAACAAAACCAGTCGATGTAGAGTAGGACGACTGGGATGAGCTGAATGAGCTTGCACGCTCGACCATTGATTTATCTATTTCTGATGCCTTGTTGTTTAACCTTGAAGGGTTGGATTCTACTTATGACATATGGAAGTGACTGGAAGAATTGTATGCCTAGAAGAGTGCTACAAGAAAAGTCTACTCGTGACTGAAGAAACTCATGGATTTGCGTATGAAAGAGGGTACTGCAATGTCTACTCACCTCAATGAATTTAACTCCACTTTTAGCCAACTTTCCACTTTGAAGTTCAATGTTGATGATGAGTTCAAAGTTATGTTCTCTACTAGAGAGCTGGGATACCTTTTCAGGACTGCTATGAGCAATTCTAATGCTATGCTTTTGTATGCTGATGTAGAGAGTGCTCTACTCATCGAAGAAATGAATTGACAAAACAATGCATCCAAATTGGGGACCCTTAGGTGGACTTGGCACTGGCTGAAAGATTTTCTCGCGGTTGTTAGATGATTGTGCCATTTGCTTTGTTGAGAAATCAGCCTTCTTATGAGCAGCGTTGTGCCTATGGTGCTCACGATCCTCTTGGGAAGTCAAAAGCTCCTTGAGCACTAGTGGCCTTTGTGCACGCTCAATGGTTACATATGACATCTACTTATTAAGAATGTTAGGCTCTTCCTTTCTAATACTCATGTTTGGTTCTTAAGACCTAGATTTTCTCTTAGATTTCCTCCTATGCTTCTTTCCTTTTGATGCAATTTGGCCTTCAATTGATAGAGGTGGTTTAGCAAGGGGTTTTGGTACCCAAATCCATCGGTTACCTACGCAATACCCTTGAGCATGTAGGGACTCTTTGGATACCCATCGCGGTGTTGTGCTAGCTCTCCATCGATGCCTTCGTTTATAAGGCTTGGGCTTCTTTTGTGGTCTTCTACGATGTTTATAAGCCTACCCTTGGCATTGTCTCTTGACCTTCTTGTTTCAAGCCTATCCTCACTCACTAGCTCTCTCTGTTCAACATGCACTTGTAGCAACTCTTTCAACAAGTCCTTGCTTTCATCACTAGGCTTGGTTGGTGTGTCATAATGTTCCTTGTCTTTCCCTCGAGGTTTGATGAGGTCACCCTTACTAAAGGTTGTGATTATCCTCACACCCAGTAGCGTCAAGTGTATCCTCTATGCGACATAGTCGGCCTCACACTTGGTTGCCCTTTTGAAGGGTTGTCCAAGGAGGGTTTCCTTTTCACAACTAGCACTATTTGGAGGAACATGGAATAGGACAGGAAAGCTTTCAGTTTCAATAGTTACAAGGATTTTGCACTTTCCTATGAGTGTTTGTGGATGTCCCCTGTAAGGACTAAGAGTTGCATTAGTCGGTGTGAGCTTTGGTTGGCCTAGTAGGGTCCATGCTTCATAGGTCAAGATATTAAAATATTCCCCTTCATCGATGAGAGCATCGACAGTATGCTCTCTTTTTCCGATGAGTTTGACCCTAAGATAAGCAGGCGGTACTATGTCTTCATCTTCCGGGTCTTGGCTTATAAATTTAAGCTTTCTGACAAATGCTCTTGAGTCCCCAACTACACGACTAGATGTGGATTTTCCATTGATGTCTTGGATCATCTTTGCAATTCTATTCAAGGTGTATCTATCGTCAGGACTGTCATATCTAGTCATCCTCGTAGTTGTAGCTTGATGTTGTTGATTTCCGCTTTGACTAGATTTAGTCTGAATGCAACACATACATATTTTTGCGGTGTGGCCTTTTTTCCCTTGTTGGCTAGATTGGCCCATTGAGGTTCTAGGGTCTCTATTTGTCTTTGTTCGGGTATGAGATTTTGGTTGCTCCTTTGCAAGTGAGAATCCATGCTTGTGTGGAGCCATTACTACACTAGGATCTAATTTGGAAGACCTGTCACGATGCGCATTTTCTCTTCAACCTACTTGGGGGAGGTGCGGAGGGGGCAGATCCCCCTCTGTGGGGGTTTGCGGGGGGGTGGGGGCTGGGGATAGGGATGGGGGGGCAGGGGGGCAGTCCCCCCAGCTCGCAGGGCCATTATGATAAACACCATGTACGATTTGAAAGACTATTCATAGCCAAGTGTTGAAATACTTGCTCTAGATTTCAGCCTAGTGATAGATCTATGATATGCTTTCAGCTCCATACAGTCTCTCGTCAGTTTCAGGGGTTACATGTTAAAAATTTGTAAAAAATCCAAATTCGGCCCAGCAAGTCTGAATTGCAAGGACCAAATTTTTTATTCAGCCCGTCCGAATGGGGGACCGAGGGCCGAATGAGAAAGGGCCGAATGTAATTGGTCTGAATGTCAAATTCAGCCAGTCCAAGTGTGGGTGTCAAGTGGCTGAGTGCGCCAAGGGCCAAGTCAGGTTGGGCCGAGGGCCAAATGCTGAATGCGACCAAGCCGAATGGCAACTTGTCTGAGTGGGGTTGGGTTGAGTCAACAGGGCCAAGGGTCAAATATCAAGTTGGTCCAAATGCTTGATTCGGATGGACCAAGCGGAGGGCATCCGAGTAATATGGGCCAAAAGGTTTATTCAGCAGGTCAGAGAGGGCCAAGTCTAGGACTCGGCCTAGAATCACTATCACTCGAATGGCGGGTCGAACGCAGCACGATTTTGGCCGCCGCAATAATAAATCACTCAAATCACATGATTTAGGTCATGGACTATCGCCCCCACCTCCAGATCGAAGCTATGGATGGAGGGAAAGAGTTGTATATACCTGGAATAGCAAATAAACTCCAAAATGCAAATTGGCAAGCAAATCAAACCCTCTTGCCCTATTATGATAGCAAAAACCCTTATGCTTATTTTTCTTATTTTTCTTTGTTTTTTCCTACCCTAATGCATCCAAATCACAAAGCAAATACCTACACTACTCCAACATTCTTTTCCAAATCCAAAACACAAAAAACCTACTTGCTAAGGAGATCGAATAGCTCTTCAAACTCCCTCGCTTCCTATCTATCTACCTCAAGTACCGGTTTGGGAAAAACCCTATTTCAATGCTTGATTTGAAGCACGCAAGCACTCAAAGCTTGAATTCGTTGGTCCCGACAACAGAAAAAAAATGTGGAGCTCTCACTCAACGGCCAAGACTCATGGACCGCTTATTCCTTCAAGTGTTCCAAGCCGAGCATTAATGGCTATCTCTCACATAGCCAACGTGCTACCTATCCATGAGTATAGTGAGCTTACCTCCATGCTGATCGAGTTACCTCCCCTACCATGCACTCCAATAGCTCCAGGATCCAAGTGCAAGCTTCAAGTGAGCTCCATCCTCAAGCTCCACCCTCCAAGCTCCATTGCCGCGAGCAAGAGAAGAGAAGAGAAGAGAAGAGAAGAGAAGAGAAGAGAAGAGAAGAGAAGAGAAGAAGAGAGGAGAAGATAGAGAGCTTCTCCTCCCCGGTCCCTCACCCTCACACACTCACTCCATCACACTCTCACACTCCCTCTCTCAATCACAAGCTCAAGCTAGCAAGAACAAGACGAAGAAGAAGAGGAGGAGGAGAACCACTTTTGGCCACACACAAGAATGAGCTTCTCATTCACTTTTCAACTTTATTTACAAAACCCTAAATCCGTTTTGGTTGGTCATCCCCTTATCTCATTTTTACGTGGCCGGCCGTGGCCTAGGTCCTTTTTCCCATTCTCCTCCTATCTTTCTAGCTTCCTTCCTACCACCCATCTACATTTACAAATTGCACGGGTGAGAGCCCGGCACTCTTAAAATAAATCATGGTGCACCTTGCGCTTTTTTACAATAGTATAGACTCGCTCTTTTTCTCATGCGCCTTTTTCCTTGATTTAGGACTTTTCTGCACTTCTTGTATTTCTAGATTCTTCTTGGCGTGCCTTCATCTTCTGTTTCACTTTTGCCTTGGCCTTGTCTTCTACTTTAGATTTTCCAGCTTTTCCACCTTGTTCATTTGAGGCTTAACAATAAGCTTGTAAAATCCTCATGTAGCCTTGTACTACAGCCTCTGTACACTTTGTGAGGCCCTTGTTATAGCCTCTAGATGTCCCCCAAGTTTGTGGTACCCACACTTAGCCTTTTTCTACAATAGTCTCTAGTATTTTGCCATGTTTATGGTGTGCCCACACTTTGCAAGTGTTTCTTTCACTAAATCCACTACACACTTTGTACTTCTAGTTGTGATTGAGGACAAGTGTTGAGATTTGCAATGACACCTATTATAGCCTCTTTGGATAAGGCAGTCTTGGGATAAGGATATGCAAGCATTTGAATCCCATAGGCATAGAGAAGAAAAGCTGCACCTACCCAGTTCTATTTAACATTGTACTTGCTTGTCATTTTCATATGAGATGAATGCAATATCATGATGCTTTCTCCTTTCAATCAGTGTCTTTTTTATTGTCAATTAGTCTAGTCTAAGTCTATGTCTTTGTCAAGTCCAGTCCTTGTCATGTCATCATGAACTGTATCTTCATCTTCCATCCTCCATAATCACTGCCATGCTCTAGATCCTGTGTTTTTCAACAGATACTCATGCCTTGGATTCATTGAAGCAAAGTATTCATGGTAGCTTTGACATGAAGGATCTTGGTGATTCCAATCACATTCTTGGGATGTGAATACTCAAAGATACATCGAAGGGGTTACTCCATATATCTCAGCCGGAGTATGTATCCAAGATTTTGCAAAGTTTCAATATGGAGGGGAGAAAGCAATCGGAGTTCCATTGCCTCCATATGTGAAACTCAGTGCAAAGGACAATTGATGATGAGAGAAGGCTGAAATGACCAAGATTTTGTATACTTCAGCCATTAGCAATTTGATATATGTTATGGTTGCTACACATCCTGACATTGCCTTTGCAGTGGGAGTGGTTAGCAAGTACATGGCAAACCCTGGCAAGAAGCATTGGGAAGCAATGAAAGGTATAATGAGATACCTCAAGGGCACAAAGGATTTGTGCATCTGCTTTGGTAAGAAAAAGATATATGTCGTTGGCTTTGTGGATGGAGACTATGCTAGACATGCGGAGTGCAAGAAGTCCACTATAGGGTATGTGTTTAACTTCACAGGGGGATCTATCTCTTGGATATCCAGGCTATAGAAGTGTGTTGCAATATGGAGGCAAAGTATGTGGTTGCCACTGAGGCATGCAAAGAAGCCTTATGGCTATCACGTTTGGTTACTGAGCTTGGGATTACTGAGGTTCCTATCCTCCACTATGATAGTTAGAGTGCTATCATGTTAGCACGAAATCATCTCTTTCATGCAAAGACAAAACACATACAGGTGAAGTATCATTTCATCACAGAGGTACTTGACAATAATAGCATTGAGCTTGCCAAGGTGCACCCTGATAACCCTACAAACTTTCTTATAAAAGGTCTTCCAGTAGCAGAGAGATTTGCCAACTGCCGGCAGATGATGGGTATTGGATAGGTATAGTCTCTTCATCTTTGTACATACTTAGAATTAGGTGATTCTTTTCCTCTACCTTTGGGCACATTGCCTTTAGGGGGGAGGTTGTTTGGATAAAGGGCAGTGCTCTTGTCTGCCCTTAAGGGGCAGGTTGTACATAGTACATATACCTATCTAAAAGCATTATTGAGGTACACTCTTTAGTACCACAAATTGTGTGTCTCTATCTCTTCTCTCTCTCAACCTACATCTCTACACAAAAGCTCCATTGTAGCTAACTCAACACATACCTTCAATCCTACCATGGTACACCGGTAGCTCCACAATTCGAGATGCGAGCTCAAGTATCCTCAAACCTCCACCTCCAAGCTCCATCCTCCATAACTGCACGTGAGAGAAGAGAAGAGAAGAGAAGAGAAGAAGATAGGAGATGATGGAGAGCTTCACCTCCAAGATCCCTCACCCTCACACACTCACTCCCTCACACACTCTCACACTCCCTCTCTCAAGCACACACAAGCAAGCAACGAGAAGAGAAGAAGGGAAGAATATGAGACCATTTTTCCACACACCAAAGAATGAGCTTCTCATTCACTTTTTGAGTTTATATACAAAAATATAATTCCTTTTGGGAAGTCAAAGTTCACTCTCATTCACTCAAAAAGTGCACTTTGACTTATGATCAAGGTTCCATTTTTCCCCACACTCAAAGCACACACCTTTAGTATACATCCTCTTCAATTTTTCATTAAACACATGCTTGCCTTGAGAATTATTTGATGTAGGTTTTTCTCCAAAATCTATTCTTTTATACTTTGATTTAGAATCAACATTTGTCAAGAATCGCGTGGTGGAGGGGGTTGCTCAAGATGCTGCGCCGAACACACACAGAATGCACAAGGAGAAGCTCACTCAAGAGACAAGAAGAGAGATGGAGGCCAAAACGTTTTCTTGCTGATTTCTTCTTCTTCTTCCACACACTTCACAATGTACACAAAGTATAGATAAGATACAACATAAAAGGAAAGTGGCCTACTAAGTCAAACAATGCATAACCGACTACACTAGTCGACTGGCGCTATAACTATGCCAGCTGTAAATAGGTGTAACAACCTGAATATAATAAGTAATGAGTCAGTGGCCATGTGAGAGTCATAATGACCACCGACGTGCTAAGTGTAGATGTGTGGACCCATCTAACCAGGCGGTCCATCATCCATGTCCACATGTGTTGAGCTTGCCATCTCAACACTCCCCCTCAAGCTCAACTCCATCTCTGCAACTCCAAGTAAGCTTCGAAACTTTTGAAGCTTCTCTGTACCCAATGCCTTCGTGAAGATGTCAGCTATCTGATCCTGTGTGCTGACATACACCAAGTCAATCTCACCTGCTAGTACCTTCTCTCTCACAAAGTGGTAGTGTACCTCAATATGCTTTGTCCTGGCATGGAACACAGGGTTCCTAGCCAACTGTATACTGCTCATGTTGTCACAATAAATGACAACTAGACCTTCCACCTGCACATCCAAATCAGCCAATAGCTTTTGCAGCCATACTACCTCACATGCTGCAACAGCAGCACCTCTATACTCAGCCTCTGTACTCGACAAAGCAACTGTAGATTGCTTTTTGCTGCTCCATGCAACTGCTGCACTACCAAGAGAGAACATGTATCCACTGGTAGATCTTCTATCAGACATACTACCAGCCCAATCTGCATCTGTGTATCCAAACACCTGTACATCTGTACCTGCCTCATAGAAAAGTCCATAATGTAATGTGGACTTCACATATCTCAATATGCGTCTGACTGCATCCAAATGTGGCTTTCTAGGTACTTGCATAAACTGACTCACAAGACCAACAGCGTAGCTCAAGTCTGGCCTTGTAATGGTCATGTAGATCAAACTCCCCACTATCCTCCTGAACATAGTAGGGTCTTCTATCTCATCCCCAACATCAGCACTCAGCTTTACATTCTGCTCCAACGGGACTGAAAGTGGTTTGCATGCAGTCATACCATACTTGGACAACATATCCAAACCATACTGTCTTTGGGACAGCCATATACCATCATCACATCTGATCACCTCAATGCCAAGGAAGTACCTTAGCTCACCTAAATCCTTCATCTCAAACTTCATCTTCAAACAGCCCTTGACTTCAGCAATCCCACTATCACTATCACCTGTAATAACCAAGTCATCCACATAGATGACTATGATAACCAAACCTGCATCTCCCTTTCTCACATAAAGTGAGTGATCAGCATCAGAAACATAAAAGCCAATATTAACAAGATACTCTCTGATCTTGTCAGACCATGCTCTAGGTGCTTGCTTGAGCCCATAGAGTGCCTTCTTCAACCTGCACACATACGTGGGATGCTCTAAATCTTCATAACCTGCTGGCTGATCCATATACACTTCTTCCTGCAAATCACCATGCAAGAAGGCATTCTTTACATCCATTTGCTGCAACCTCCAACCTTTGGCTGCTGCCAAAGCAATCACACATCTGACAGTTGCCATCCTAGCAACTGGACTGAAGGTTTCATCATAATCTATGCCATATGTCTGGGCATAGCCTTTTGCAACCAGCCTAGCTTTGTACCTGCTAATAGAACCATCTGCATTGTGCTTAATCTTATAAACCCACTTACATCCAATAGCTTTCTTTCCCTTCGGCAATGATACTAGATCCCATGTCTTATTTGCCACTAATGCAGCCATCTCCTCATCCATTGCTGCATCCCAATGAGCATGACCAACAGCCTCCTCAAAACATGTGGGCTCAACATCCTCAACTAGTTTCACCATATAAGCATAATGGTGAGCTGCATAACCCTCAAAACCAAATCTTTTAACAGGGTATCTCACCCTGCTAGACCTGCGTACCACTGGATCACTCAATGGAGTCTTTGCATTAACACGTGCTCTCTGCACACCTGGAGTCCTCACTGAAGGAATGCCAAGCTCATCATCCAAGCTCTCTGAGCCACTGGAGTCTCCATCAAGAACTGCATCAATGCCTTCTGACACTTTATCCTTTCCTTTGTCTTTACCTGTAGTGCTACTAGATGCACTCGAAGATGTAGAGGTACTCCTTAGTCTTCCAGACCAAGGACTACCAGATGATGTCTCTGGTCCACTAAGAGTCCGTGATTCTTGCCTTTCAGCCTGCACATGAGTGTCATGATCATCATCAACATCCAATGCATCACCACTAGATGCATACCAACTGCTCATTTCATCAAAGATGACATCCCTGCTCACTCTGAACTTACATGTGACAGGGTTGTAACAGCGATACCCTTTTTGCTCTAAAGAGTATCCAATAAAGATACACTTTTCAGCCTTTGGATCCAGTTTCTTCCGCAACTCATCTGGCACATGAACATACGCAATGCAACCAAATACTTTCAAGTGTGAAACATCAGGCTTCTTACCTGTAAAACATTCTTCGGGGGTCATACCATGAACTGCAGCTGTGGGAGTTCTGTTCATAATATAAACAGCAGTATGAACAGCCTCAGACCAAAAATGCTTAGGCATATTCTTTTCAGCCATCAAGGCGCGTGCAACTTCTGCAATATGCCTGTTTTTCCTTTCTGCAACCCCATTTTGCTGTGGGGTATACCTGCATGTGAACTGTCTCTTTATCCCATGAGACCTCAGAAAATCACTGAACTCATTTGAGAGGTACTCTCCCCCTCCATCTGACCTCAGGCACTTTACTTTCAAGCATGTTTCTCTTTCAACTGCAGCCTTGAAAGTTCTAAAGTGCTCAAAAGCTTCACTCTTTTCCTTCATAAAATATACCCACAGCTTTCTAGAACAATCATCAATGAATGTGACAAAGTATGAACTGCCTCCAAGAGATACATTTTGTGTAGGCCCCCAAATGTCTGTATGCACAACATCAAGGATATTTCTGCTTACATCTCTGTCATGTGAAAAGGGTTGTCTTGCCTGCTTACCAAACTGACATGCTTCACATACCTTCTGAAATTCTGCAACTTTAAATGTAGGCAAACCTGTAACCAACCCTTTGGACTGCATTAATTTCAGCCTTTGTACATTTGCATGTCCAATGCGTTTGTGCCAAATTTCAATGTCTGCAACAACACCTTTTCCTTTGGCATACATAGCCGCATTCATAGTAGGAATTCCAGCATCTAGAGTGAACATACGTCCAACTCTACTTCCCTTTGCTACCAACCTGCACTTGTCATTGAAGTCTTCTACAAAGCAGCCCTTTGCATTAAATCTGACTTGCAGCCCTTGCTCTACCATTTGACCGACTGACACCAAGTTCTTTGTAATAGATGGCACATGTAATACATCTGAAAGACTCTTTGTCTTACCATCATGCAAGGACAAGGGAACTTTTCCAATGTGTGAAATTGGGTGGCATGAGTCATCACCCGTCTGCACATAACCTGCATTCTGCAAATCCTGCATCTCTCCAAACCATTCTGCATGGCTGGTCATATGATTGGATGCACCTGAATCAACATACCAAACATCTTCATGTGTTCCCTTTTCTGTAACAGCATTCAACATATGCTGCATAACGAACAAACGTTCATTTTTGTCTTCATTCTGTCGTGAAGACGATGCATAGTTTCCTTGCTGCAACTTACCACTCCGGATATCATCTCTCTTAGCATAACATTGGGCTGCAATATGACCTGTTTTGCCACAGTAGTGGCACACAATACCAGAGTTGTTAGAACCTCTGTTCTGCCATCCACCTCTTCCTCTAAAGCTCCCCCTGCCTCTAAAGTTACCACGACCTCCTGAAACCTGCATATCGCCAAATTGCTGATTCAATCTGTTTTGCTGGTTGTCACTACCACGGCCTGTACCACGGCCTCTTGAAGAGAACCTGCCACGTCCCCTTCCAGAACTGGAGTAGAAAGCCTGGACCTGTTCACCACTTCTTTCAGATGTCTCACTCTGCATGTTGATTTCTTCAGTGATCATTAGAGAGACCAACTCATCGAAATCTGGAAATGGCTTTCTAACATATACAGAAGTTACAAAAGACTTCCAAGCCTTTTCATTGTTAAGTCCACCCAAGGTAGACGACACCAAATCATCATCATCGGGCATTGCATCAATCGCTGCCAATGCATCTGCAATGCTTCTTACCTTCAGTGCATACTCATTGATAGACATCTTCCCTTTCTTTAATGTATTCAACTCTTGCTTGAGTTGAATCTTTCGTGCCTTTGTATTTACAGAAAACATACTTTCAAGTATGGTCCAAGCTGCATATGAATTCTCTGCATTTCTAATGTGTCCCAGCATATTATTGTCAATTACTGCAGACAACCAATACATGACCTTTTTATCCTTTGCATTCCATTCTTTCCGTGCCTTTGTCTCTTCTGCAGTTGGAGGATCACTCATCTCCGGCTCCTTTTCTTCACCTGAAACGAACTCGTAGAGGCCTTTTCCAATAAGGAAGTTCGTGACACGAAACTTCCATGATGGGTAGTTGTTCTTGTCGAGCTTCTCAATGATGGGGCTTCCACTATTCTCTGCCATTATCACAAAATTAATACCAAACAGCAAGCAAATCTTCTGCAACCCTTGACCTGTAGTGCACAGCAATACACCAGACAGTCTTTTTCACTGTCTGCTCAACAATACATGCAATCTGCAACCAGTTTGCAGATAAACCTTGTGTTTACTCACTGGTAAACACCTTTGAACTTACAGATCTGAAATCTGTAACCTGCGCATCCACGTTCGGTCAATACAGTCGAAGTCACAGTGTACCCCGAAACTACTGTCCGCAACCTTGCGGCTCTAAAACGGGCCCTGAAACGGCCTCAAATGCCCAAAATCTCTGCGGGAAAGCCCTAAAGGGCTTATTTGCAGAATATACAGCGCTCTTTGCGCACACCAAATCTCACTGCAATCTGAGATTTTTGCTCTGCCCTGCTTCCGGTGCCTCCACAGGCACTATCCAAGAGAAGGAGTGGAAGAATGGGAGAGATTCTTACCCGTAGCTTGCTTGCTCGAACCTTGCTTCTTCTCCTTCACTTCAACCTTCGAAAATCAGCCTCTCTCAATGGCGCGGCTCTGATACCATGTCAAGAATCGCGTGGTGGAGGGGGTTGCTCAAGATGCTGCGCCGAACACACACAGAATGCACAAGGAGAAGCTCACTCAAGAGACAAGAAGAGAGATGGAGGCCAAAACGTTTTCTTGCTGATTTCTTCTTCTTCTTCCACACACTTCACAATGTACACAAAGTATAGATAAGATACAACATAAAAGGAAAGTGGCCTACTAAGTCAAACAATGCATAACCGACTACACTAGTCGACTGGCGCTATAACTATGCCAGCTGTAAATAGGTGTAACAACCTGAATATAATAAGTAATGAGTCAGTGGCCATGTGAGAGTCATAATGACCACCGACGTGCTAAGTGTAGATGTGTGGACCCATCTAACCAGGCGGTCCATCATCCATGTCCACATGTGTTGAGCTTGCCATCTCAACAACATTAGGCCTTGGATTTATTCCTATTTTGTGCCATAAATTGTAGGAAAAGTTGGAACCTTATTGTAAGAATTTTGGGACCTACTCTCTTGTCTAAATGGCTCCCTTTGTGCTAGCTAATTTGCTATCCCACAACCTAAAAGATTGATTTGAAATTTAATATCCCATAGTTTTGGGTTGAAATTATGACATGTCTCTATGATACTTTTAGCTATACTGTTCAACAAGCCAGCAAGATGAATTACCTCATGAACATTTTTGGCTACATTGCACCCACTTTTGAAGAGAGACATAAATGAAGCCCGAAGACACATTTATTTAGCTTGGCTATATCCACAATACCTTCTACATACATGCAAAAATTTAAGAACATATTGGAGTAATCCCTCACAAATATTCCCATTTGCTTCAAATTATATCATTTTCTTTGCAAATTTTCCTTCTCCATTGGAGAAACAAATACATCAAACATTACCTACTTGAATTCATTTCATGTGCCAAACTCTTCCCCAATATTTTGCATGTGCCTCTAGTAAGTGCGGGAATAACCTTCAAGGTGAAGGGCTGTATAATAAATTTTTGCTTTATCACTTCTTGGATAAAGAGCAAAGTACATTTCAGATTTGTTGATCCATTCTTCCCAATGATTGGTGCCTTTGATAGGGCTGTCCATGTTGATTACTACCAAAATCTTGGTGAAAGATTTGGGCTATTCAAAGGATTGTTGCCTCCAAAAATCTTTATCCCATGATTGGTGCCTTCGATAGGGCTGTCCATGTTGATTTACTACCAAAATTTTGGTGAAATATCATTTTCTTGATTAGAGGATCTTTCAAATGAATGGCATTCTCTTGGAATTTAATCTTGCATAGATCTTATTGCACTCTCTTTTCTATCATCATGGTTAACCTCTACTTATCTTAGGATGGTAGGGGGTTGAGGATAGAATGACTTGTAGAAAGGATCACATCCATGCTCTTCATCATCTATGTGTATATTCTCCTCATGCATATTGTCATTCTTTTGACCAAATTGAGGTCTTGATTTGTTCTTGGGTTGTTATGCACTAGGCTGATGTGTATCTGTGATTTTAGAAGGTTCTCCTTTCTCAAAGATTGTAGGATCAAGAAGTGGAGCAGAATATGGGTCTTTAGGAGATGAAACACTACCAACTGTAGATGGTACTTCTTGCATTTCCCTTCCCACATTCTTAAGAACAACAACAATTAGTTCATCAAATTTACTATCCATAGACGTGTTAAGCATATATATACCCCCAAGAATCCCCTGATTCATGCTACTCAACTCCTTTGACACTTGTTGGTACCTGTCAAAACCTTGAGATACATGAAACTTTGCATTTTTAGGATGACTTTGATGTACATTGATAGCACAAGTGCCTTCATCATCTTCTTGGTGCTGATTTAACCCAAGGTTGGACTTGTTGGGCTCAGATTGGTAAGACTTGACATCTTCATTAATAGTTTCCAAGATTTTATCTTGTCTTTTATTCTTGGCCACCTTGAATGCAAATCACCAAACAAGGCAATTTCTCTCTCTTGAGACCTTATAATAAGTTCTCAATCATCATAGGTACTCTGTTTTTTGTTAGGAAGCCCTTTATTGATCTTGGAATCAATTTTCAACAATATGTCCAATTTAATTTAAACACATGTATATGCCCTTATTAAACCTATAAGTAATCCTGTAATTGGTCTTAACTATACCAATTCTGAATAACTATGAAGTATACTTGTAGGATACTTTTAAGACCTATTATACCACTTCAAGAGTGGAAAAAACACCTAATAGTACCTATGTAAAACTTGAATTCCCTTCCGAATTTCATTGTTTATCACTATTTGATCAAGAACCACCTGTATACACCTATACCATGCTAATAAATGGTACAATAGACTAGAATACCCTATAATAAACTTGTAATTTCCCTGTTTATGTCCTATTTCAATGCCAATTAAACCCAATGGTCTTCAATTCTTTTCCACTCTGTCCCAAGTGATCTTCTATGGTATACCACCTACAATAAGGGATAAAATGATTGACGAGGTACTTGAATGGGCTTTGAAACTTCATAAGGTGTGCAAAGTTCCTTTCAAGCTAGGTTGGGCATCCCCATGGAGTCCTAAATAGAAAGGGAGGGTCCTCTCTCTTTTGTCATGTTATCTCCTCCAGCTTTGACCTTTTTCCTTAGTCAATATGTATACATAGCAGTGCTAGTGTTGTAGAAAACAAGTATGATGTGCAAGACTAAAATAAAACTTTGGGCATTTAATGATATGCAAGGATTTAAAATCTCAAATGAATTAAACGAGTTGAGAAAAGTTTACCTTTTGTAAATAGTGGCTCACTGAATTACTAAACTCACCTTTTACAATTTCTTAGGTAAATTTTAATGTAATTGATCACAAGAGATCAAAATTAAGAGATTAGAGTATCACATCAGCAAGAAATAACTAACATTTCATATTGGAATGTGCTAGCATGTATATCTCGATCATAAATAATATCAATGATGAAAATCAAGCTAAAGGCTGAGTTTTCAATCACACTATGATAGAAATTCAATCAATAATGAGTGGGCACTAAATTTTAGCATAACTTGATTGAAATTTTCAATCAAGCAAAGAGAATATACCATAGTCAAAGTCTTCTCTAGAAATAGTCTATACTTCAAGAATTAGAGTTAGAGAGATTAGAAAAGAGTTGATAAAATACCTTATTCAATGCTTGATATTGATAGAGCATGCTGAGATTGATCAAATGTCTTTATAATAGTTGGTGTCAAATCCATGTAAGACCTTCATTAATGTTGAATCCACTTGAAGTCCTCAACTAACTTCAAGAATACCAATCTTGAACCAATGTTCCTTATAATGGCTAAAGAGTAATCAAATCCCCATAAATCTAAACCAATGCTTTAAATCAAGGTTGAAGATTAATCCAAACTTCAAGAGAATACTACAAACCTTGATTAGAAACAAGAATCCAAGATATTTCAAATATCCATGTCTATCCAAGCAATCAAGAGGAAGGAAATGCTATGAACCAAGGTATATTGCTTCAATGTTGGATAAATCTTCATGGAGTGACTTGTCCTTGCCTCCTAGAGTAGAATGGTCACAAATTGACTAAGATTTTGAAAAAATTTGTGATTGCCATGTTTTTCCCCAAATTATAGAACAAGAATACTATAAATCTTGTCTAAATGCTTCAATCATGCATTTTCAATACATAGTGAAGGTTTAGAGTAGTGTTCAAGAATAAATTGAATGAAAGTCCCATGGAAATTTCAAGAATCAAGCAAGATTTCACATACTGTCTACAAGCTCTATATCTAGGGTTTGATAGAAGCTTCAAGAGAGGGAAAATGGTTCAATGTTTGAAGATTGAGATAGAGCAATGCTTCTTGGAGCTCTAAGGAGTAAAAGCCCTAAGAAATCTTGAAGAAATGGTTAAGAATTCATTGATGTCCCGAGAACTCTGCAACAAGGAGGAGGACAAGAGACATAATCCATGTCTGACCTTCAATATCTATCAAACCTTAAAGGAATGTATGTAGCTAGTTAGAGAGCCATGAGAGAGTACCAAAAGTCATGTTTGTTGATGCCTCAAAGAAGTGATTCATGCTAGAGAAGTATGCCAGCTAACAAACCATAATTTTTAGTGCAAATCATGTGGATCATGTTGCTCCATTCCACATGGTAATCTACTCGATCAATTGGTCATCATGCTAGTCCAGATGCTCTTGAGGATGAGGAGAATGATTATGTACGTTCTGAAGAAAGAGATCATGCCATGGAGAAGAGATCAAGCCATGAGATCAGCCATGCAAGCTTGGGACAAGTTGAGAGAAGAGAGAGAAATCCTTAATTAACAAAAGGTGATCCTGCTTAGGATTCCTTAACCTTCATTAACCCTAGTTAGACCAAGAAACTAAAAAAATAGACATATTCTTGACCATGAACTACTAAAATAACCAAGAACCCACCATTTCTTCTTCATATCTTCTCTAAAAACTCAAAAATTAGTCAAAACTACCCACGAGGGGCCTTGACTAGTCACAGTTTGAACTATACCTAGTTCTATAACCAAAATTTGGACTCCAATTACCCTCTATGATGCTAATAACAAAACTTGAGCTTGAAAATGACCTTTCCAATGGATCAAAAAAGCATGCTTTGATACTTATCTAAAAGAACTAGTTACTTAGTTCTAAAAAAACATATAAAATGAACAAGAAAATATTATTGAAGCCATGATCAAAGCAACCATATCCATAATCTCTAATTTCATGGAAAGAAAGAAATATATCAGGTAGCAAGGAACACATCCCTTACAATGGTGGTGCAAGACACACACTCCTTACAATGGTGGGAGGTCCAAGAGTAGGATTCCTCAACAAGATGATTTGATTAATGGCAAAAAGATTATGGACATGTTATTACCACAACTTTATATATCTCCCCTCCCCTCTCCCCCTAGCACTAAGTCCTTGATGCTTTATCACAATCATTGAAGAAGCACAAACTTTTTGCAAAATAATTCAAGTGTACCTTCATGCAAGATGAGGTGAAATATTTGGGCCACGTTGTCAATGAGTTGCATGGAATTAGAGTGGATCCAAAGAAGATACATCTTCAAGAGGTTTCCTTGGATTATCTTCTTTCTATCAGTGATTCATTAAGAATTATGCTCATATTTCAGCCCCATTAATAACTGCTAGATTGAAGAAATAATCTTTCTTTTGGGATTCCATAGCGGACAAAAGCTTCAATGAGCTAAAGTCTATGTTGGTTTCAGTACACCCATTCTAGTGTGTCCGGATTCCTCTAAAGAATTTATTATATGTGCAAATGCCAATGGAAGAGGTATTGGGGCTATTCTATAACAAGATCATGAATTGCTTTTGAGAGAAAAGAATTAGATGAAAAGGAAAGAAACTTCATGTTTATGGGTTGAAAATTCTGGCTATTTTACATGCAATCAAAAAGTTGCATCATTATATCTATGGCTGTCATTTTATAGTCAAGAGTGATCATAGAGTGCTGAAATATTTTCTATCTCAACCCACTTTATCCCCTAAACAAAGACAATGGTTTTCTACACTTCAAAGCTATAACTTTGAACATTTGACACTATCCATAAGAGTTTTTATTGAAAGGGAATTTAGCAGGATATCAAGGATTATGAAATGCAATATCTACTATGTCAACAAAATAAAGATTCCATGCTTCTACCCAAGGGACTTAGGACATTACCTATTCCTCAAGGAAAATGGATTAATATTAGCATGGATTTTATTACAAGATTGCCAACAACAAAGCATGGATGGAATAGCATTTATGTAGTTATTAATTAGTTGACACAATTTTCCCATTTCATCCCTACTAAAGTCCAACTTACAACCAAACAAGTGGCTAATCAATTGATGGAGAGTGTGTTCAAGCTTCATGAAATGCCATTAAAGATAATGTCTGACCATGATATTAAGTTTATGGAAAAAATTTTAAGAGCTTTTTTTCTTCTATGGATACTAAGTTGACTTCTAGTATGGTCTATTATCCCCAAATGGATGGAAAAATGGAGCACATCTATAAATGGCTGGAAGCTTATCATTGCCATTTTTGCCATGATAATCAAACTTATTGGGACCAGTGGTTGGATTGGCTAAATTTTGTTACAACAACACTCATCATATGAGTATTGGCATGTCACCCTTTGAAGTGCTCTATAGGTATAAAGTACGAATTCCTTCTACTCTTTTCCATGATGATGTTAACCTACAAGCTAAGGCCAAATTTGAGAAGGTGGAAGCTTTGATGACTCAATGCAAGGAAAATATTTGCAAAACTCAAGTTATCATGAAGAATTATGCTAATGATAAATCAAGGCCATTGGATTTTGATGAGGGAGATTGGGTTTTTCTCAAAGTTCCAAAGTCTAAGTATTCTTCTTTGAAGAGAGATAATATTAAGTGTGCCCATTGGTTTTATGATCCCTACCAAATCCTCAAGCGAGTGGAAGAGCTTGCTTATAAGCTTGAATTGCCTTCTTCTATGCACATTCATGATGTCTTTTATGCCTCTCAATTAAAAGAAGTATGTAGATCCAACCATTACAGTTTTGGAAGAATTACTTCCAATGGATGAGGGTGGCCTTATCATTTATTAGCTAGGAAAATTCATTGGTAAGAGAGAGAAACTTTTAAAAAAGTGAACATTGTTGGAATATCTTATCAAATGGTGGGGCTCTCCTCTTGAAAATTCTACTTTGCAGCATTTCTCTTATCTTGACTCTTTTCCATGGCTTTTGCATGAAGAATAGTGAACTATGAACACGATATCTTGTTGTATTAAATTATTGTAGTGAAATTAATTGGCTGAACTTGGTCAAACTAGGATTTTTATGGATAGAGAAATTTCCACTTACTGTATGTTTTCTAATGGCATATCATTTAATGGATTTGGACATATCTACACCAAGTTATGGGCATTTTTCTATCGGTTTCCATGTTTAGAAAGTTTCAACAGTTATACCTATTCAACTTTCTTCAACATTATGTTTCATATGGACTCTTCTTCAACCTATGGATTTATTTATTTGTAGGTTCTATTTTCTCACAAATTCTTTGTAAATCCTTTTTAAATTTCATTTCAATATTTGGGAAACAAAGCTTTGTTAGGTCAGATTGACTTGTAATAAAGTATCAAGAACTTAGTGCTAGAATGGGGGGGAGGTATATAAAGTTGTGGAAATAACATGTCCATAATCTTTTTGCCATTAATCAAATCACCTTGTTGAGGTCTCCTACTCTTGGACCTCCCACCATTGTGAGGGTGTGTACCTTGCACCACCACTGCAAGTGGTGTGTGCCTTGTTTCCTATTACATTTCTTTCTTTCCATGAAATCAGAGATTATAGCTATGGTTGCTCTGATCATGGATTCAATCATATTTTCTTGTTCATTTTATATGTTTTCTTAGATCTGAGTAACTAGCTCTTCTACAAAGAATCTTGATAAGAATAATTATGTATAAATTTTCAAGATGAAATTTTTATTGAAGGGCAAAGGCATTTGAAATTACATTGAATGAGACATAGTACTGTCATGTGAAGCCCTTCAAGAAATTGCATTGAATGAGACAGGATAATTGCACACGAAGTCTCTTAGTGAAATGCTATTGTGGAACAAATAAAGGCTAATAATGATTGGAAGTAAACATAGAGTAAAGCAATGTATTGACTATCTATGAGTGTCAAAGATAGTACGACGATAGGCTATTTACAAGAATTTGAAACCCCTGCTATTATATGGAAGAATCTAACAAGGATCTTTGAGATGAATACAAAGGCTAGAAAGTTACAACTCAAATCAAAGCTATCAAGTCAAAAGAGGGAATCTATCTATCAATGACTATGCATTAAAGATCAAGAGTATTGTGGAAGCCCTTGCATTGCATCTATTAGTGTAGCATTTGATGATGTTGTTGTGTGAGAATGTTTAGATGGGCTTGGAGATAAGTACAAGAGCTTTAGGTTATATATGAACACCAAGGATGATATCCCCCACTTTGTATTTCTAATTTCTATGTTGGTACTTAAGGAGAAGAACCTGAGCTTAGATCTAATAGTCCCAAGGAAGGGGGAGCCAAAGAGGGCAAGTTACAAGCTTTAACTAACAAAAAAATTTATGATGATAGGAGAGAATGCTTGCATCACTAAGAAATGTCTCACTTATAATAAATATTTCAAAAAGAGGATAGAAATTAGAAATGGAAAAAAGTAGCAAGATACTTATGCTTCCACTAGCAAAAACACTAATGATAAAAGTGAGTAGCTCTTTGTCATGCAACATTTTATCAATACTATGACTCCTAATAGTTTATCTAAGAATGATGTATAATATGTAGACTTAGGTTTCTCTAGCTACATGAATTCTCATGGAGAGTGGTTTAGAGAGATGAGAAGTTCATAGTCTCCAAGTTATATGGAGATAGGAGATGATATAGCCTACCCTATTACTCACATTGGGAATATTCCCTTTAGTAAGTAGGATGGTAAAACAAAGTACTTGGTCTATGTGTATCAAACATAACTAAGGACGATGAAGACGTTCGCATAAATTAATTTTTCATCTTGTTGACTTTGATAACTATCTCCAAGATCCATCACATCTTTCTCAAAACATGCAAACTCTGTAAGAATCTGTATACATCTAAAGAAGAAAACCAAGTAGTTTTGAATGAACTTTTGCATCCCTTTAAGCATATATGTATATATCAATAAGCACAATTGCTTCCCTTGTCCTAGTCTCCACAAAGCAATAGATTTTACCACACCTCAAATCTCATACTACTTTCTCATTAATTAGTAATCCCACTGGCTTCATCATGTAGCCTTCTTGATACCTTGGATACGACACATTGTTGCATACATCCAAAAAATACTTTGCCAAATACTAGGAATAGCATCCTCTATCAATATACCTCGGTCCTCTTTTATAGTCACGTCCTATGCTACCTTTTCCAATGTAAGCATAGTACCAACCTCCTTCGTAGTATCCTCTAGTTCATACTCCGAAGATGAGAGGCTCCAGAAGAGACATCCAAGACAAGTCCTTTATCACAACTACCATTCAAAAGTAAGCCCTGAATGTAGATATCATTTAAAAAAGTATTCATCAAAAGTAGAGGAAAATATAACAATTGCAAATTCTTCTCCATTCACACCACTTGCTTTTGATACATAACATGCTCAACATTAGTATCCATGCTTTCCTACTCATCCATAAACATACTTTCAATGTAAGAAGTATCATCCAACTCCAAAGAATTATCCTCCAAAATTTTGAACACATCCTCTAGCATATATGATAGGTGCACAAGTTTACTAACTCCATGAACCATCTCTACAACCAACTCATTATCATCAACACTTGAAACATTGCCATAATCATCATGAATATCTTCATTATGATGACTAACAACATCACTTAACACATCACCATATCCAGAATGAACATCAAGATCCTCCTCGTAAAATGAGGAGCCCAAACCATCATCTTCATCATCACATAGAACACCTCCTATATCATCACAAGATGGAAGAGACTTCCTAAAGCCCTCCCCCTCTTCTCTGTCACTACCAATGATAGTAATACTTTCAAAAGAACAATCTTTCTCCATAGCAAAAGAACTGATTCCATTGACATACATCTTTCCCTCTCTATGCATTGAGGGCTGAAATGATGAACGGGTTGCCTCTTACCCATCCAACCTCCAATCCTCACTAAGAGAACTAAAGAGGGGCACCACCTAGCCAAAGGGAGGATGGGCTAGGACATCCCTTTTCTCAAAGAGAATCAAGAGAACCAAGACACAAATTTACAAGAGAGAATACATGTACTAGACACCATATTGGAATATAAGAGAGAGAGATGAGAGGAGAGGGAGACAAGAGGAGAAGAGGTAGAAGAAGCTTGCCATTATGCTACATGGAATGAGAAGATGAGAAGAGAGGGAGATAATAGGAGAAGAGGTAGAGGAAGCTTGCCATTATGCTACATAATAAAAGAACTCACTCATAGCTTACCTCAAAGAGATGAGGATATTCTAGAGTGCTCTCATGGACTTGTCATTGTCCTCCCTCTCTCTTTCATTCTCCATGGGCTCTTTATATAGCCTCCACGAGGGATTAGATTAATCTAATCTTATTGATTAACATAATCCTAGATGATGTATGGCATCTTTGAAAATATGGAGAGTAGTGGGTGGGACAAGTCCCCACCTTGGTCATCATGCAAGAAGCCAAGGGTGGTGGTAGACTAAATAGAGAAATGGAGCTAGATTACAAGAGGTGGGTGCCCAAAGCACATTATTATAATATATTTACAAGAAGGATAAAGTGGAAAGTTGGTATGGTGAAAGAGAGAAGCAAATTGCATGTAGCCAGCAGTCTGCGCCTTCGTAACTTCAAATCCGTGAGGAATTTGAAAAAAGTTTCTTCTGCAACTTTGTAGACCAGGTCGAAACCGATTGGCCATCGCGGGAATCTTCTTGAAATTCGCTTTTTCTTGGGAGTTATTGAGATTATAAAAAATGGCTTTCAAAAGCTACTTTGACTTTAGTCCCCCATATGTATATAAATACATATAAGCATGTGACAAAAGGGGTCCATGCTTGTAAGCTTTTGTGCAAGATCCAAATGACACCATGATGTGGATATTGACTTGTGTGCTAGGGTGAGGTGTCCTCTAATGATGGTGATAGATTCCAAATCTTAGTGATGCAGACGGAGCCCATGTGTAGTTGGAGGCTAGTCCTTTGAAAAATCTATGCATTAATCCATTTTCATCTTCACTAAGATAACCATCCCTTTGACCCTTTACATTGACATGCCTTCTAAGAACTTGTTCCCCCCATTTGCTAGAGTTATCGTAATCGAGAAGCAATGTAGCATACCTAGTGCTTGAAGAGTAAACCCAAAGTGATATGGTAAGCTCTTGATAGGGGCTTTGGCCAAAATTTTGTGGTAATAATCCGGGTTGTAAAAAACCCGGATCATTAGCCCTCCCCTTAGGCTAGAGGTATTCATGCCTCTAGCTTGATAATGATGGTCCAATAGAGCAAGGAGGACTGCACCCCCTCATTGGTGGCTCTTCATTGAATGACTGCTCCAAAGTGTTCATATTTCTTTGAAAATAAGGCTTCAGTCGCCATCCATTTACCCTTGTCTTGTGAACCTTCCCATCCATGTCACCTAGCTTATAGCTGCCATTTGGATATCTCCTTATGACCATGAATGGCCCTTCCCACTTGAACACAAGTTTAGCATCCTTTCTGTTATCAAAGCGGTTATCATAGCGTAGCACAAGTGATCCTTCCCTTATGTGTTTGCTAGCCAGCTTCTTATTAAAGGTCTTCCTCCTCCAAGATCCTTTCCTCTAACTTCTTATCTTGATTCTTCTCTTGACTGGCTACTAAAACACACAAACTGGCCAGTTCCACCTCTATAGGAAGCAAAGCTTCTTGGCCATAGACGAGCTGAAATGGAGTATAGCCAAGTGAGGTTCTGAATGAAGTCCTGTAGGCCCAAAGAGCTGTATTCAATTTTTTATCCCAGTGCTTGGGGTGCATGTGTACCTGCTTGGTAATTATCTTACAAATCAGCCCATTCACTTTTTCGACCAAACCATTACACTGTGGATAGTAGGGAGTAGAATGCCTGTGCTTGATTTTTAGCCTTTCCATTAGCTCCCCTACTAGGTTCGCCCTAAAACCAGGACCCCGATCAGAGATAATT
Source organism: Lygodium microphyllum (assembly GCF_053477565.2). Lineage (NCBI taxonomy): Eukaryota > Viridiplantae > Streptophyta > Polypodiopsida > Schizaeales > Lygodiaceae > Lygodium > Lygodium microphyllum. The sequence continues at coordinate 45,450,627 of NC_141164.1, forward strand.
TCCAAAGGTGTGCCAAACCTGCAACAAATATGTTCAAACACAAATTTTCCCACTTCTTGGGCTGTGATCCTACTAGTTGCTGAAGCCTCTGCCCACCTCGTCATGTAGTCTACACCCATTATGATGTATTCCTTGCCAGATTGAGTTCGTGGGAGTGGCCCTATTGCATCAATCCCCCATTTCTCAAATGGGCCATATGTAGTTATGGGATTTTGTTCCTCATGCACTAGCTTCCTTGGTCCGGCCTTTTGGCAATCGTCACAAGTGCGGCACCAATGTTGCACATCTCGATGTAGACTAGGCCACACAAAACTGGCTTGGAGAATCTTCCTGCTGGTTATTTCTTGAGCAAAATGTCCGCCACAAACCCCTTCATGGCAGGTCTTAATCACATCTATAATCTCCTTTGCTGTTGGCACCCTTCTAAGCACTGCATCCTTTCCTTTGCAATACAACACATCATTTATCAAGCGGTATTTAGTGGCCTTAGTAGCTAGCCACCTTTTCTCACTTTTACTCATATGTGTAGGTGCCTCACCTTGCTTAAGAAAATAAAGCACATCTTGTAGTTGAAACTTACCCTGAAACAAGGGAAGCTTTACTGTAATGATTCCCACCATTACCTCTTTCAATTTTTCAGCTGCTAGAGCATTTGCGTCGCCATTTGTGCACCTTGGCACAAAATAGATTTGGGCTTTCTGTAGCTTTCTCATGAGATTTTTAGCTTCCCTCATTTTCACTGCTAAGTTATCATTTTTACAAGCCCAGATTCCTTTCATTTTCTTAACAATTAGCATAGAATCCCCAAAAACATTCAGTCGAGTGACACCATGTGAGAGACACCACCTCAAACCTAAAAGCAAGGCTTGATATTCTGCCTCATTGTTAGAATGGACATCCTCCAAGCTGATACCTTCTCCATAAAGTTTGTCACCTTCGGGACTGAACACCACTATTCCTGCTGCCGCTTTGTCTTTAACACGGTTGTAGGCTCCATCAAAGTAGAGGGCATGGGCATTCTCCACCTGCGGCGGCTCCTCAAGAGGAGATGTCTCCTCTTTTACCTTTCCCTTCTCCTTTTCCTTCTTTTGATGGCATCTATGGGTCAACAAATCAGCTAGGCAAGCTCGAGTAGAATCCTCCACCTTGAAGGTGTAGTCAAACTCTTAGAGTTGTATCACCCACTTAGCAATTCTAGCTGAAACATCCATGTGCTGTAAGGCATAGGGAAAATGCTCTTCTGTCGTGATCACTGTGAATGGCCTAGGGAGAAGATAAGGACGAAACTTTCTTACAGCAAACATTAGAGACAAAACCATCAACTCGACCATCTTGTACCCTCGTTTTGATACTGTCATTACTCTACTAGAAAAGTAAACCGGTCTCATTAGGCCAGTTTTAGCATCCTTTTGTATTAGTGCTGCCCCTAGAGCATCTTCCCCAAAACTCGGGTTGACAAAAAACTCTTGATCCCAACAAGGCTGTAAAATTATAGGAAGGGTGCTAAGAGCCTTCTTCACCTCGTGAAAGCACCTTTCGCTTTCGTCACTCCACAGGAGCTCCTCAGAGTGGGTTAACTGTTGCAGTGGAAATATTAATTGGGAGAGGAGATGAATGAACCGCCCCATATATCGCACCTTCTGAATGAAAGAGGTTAGTTGCTTCACAGAAGATGGTGATGGCACCGCCAATAGGGCCTTAACTTTGTTTGGATCTGCTTCAATGCCCCTCTCACTTACGACATGCCCTAACAAAGTTACACTGCTTTCGCCAATGCGACATTTCTCATGGTTTAACTGCCCCCCATTTGTGCAAGGCGGTTGAAAGCTTCATCCACCTTCCCTAGATGTAGAGCCTTAGAACTATAAATACAAAAATCATCAATAAAGACCCTGATGGATTTCCCAAAATATGGCTGGAAGACATAATTCATGAATCGGTGGAAGGTAGATGGGGCATTTGTTAATCCAAATGGCATTACTTTGTAAGAAAAACAACCCCAAGGTTAATGAAGGTGGTCTTTTGTTGATCCTCCTCAGCTATTCGGATCTAGAAATAACCTGAATACCCATCACAAACAGTGTATCTCTCATGCCTGGCCACCTCGTTGAGTATTTCATCCTGAAAGGGAAGAGGAAAGTGATCTGTCTTTGTTGCAGCATTTAGCGGCTTGTAATCCACACAAATCCTCCATTTTCCATTCTTCTTGGGTATCACCACCACAGGTGAAACCCACTCTGAGTCCCCTATTGGATAGATGAAGCATGCCTTCAAAAGTCGTTGCACCTCAGTGAGTAGAGTGTTTTGTTGAACTACTCCCAATCGTCGTAGTCGTTGCACCACTGGCCGTGCTCCCTCTTTTAGATTAATGTGATGTTGTACTGCTGTCACACCTGTGATGTGTTCATAATCAGAAATAAAAAGTGTAGAGTGTTTTATCACCACTTCCATGTAGGCTGCCTTCTCCTCAACTGATAGATCCTTAGCCAACATTTTTTCTAACCCCTCCTTCTCAACCTTTGGAAGCGGCTGTGGAATTTCACTACTAGAAGGCCCTTTTAATGTAATCCCCATCACTTCTAGAGAGCAACTCGGATTGACAAAAAACTCCTGATCCCAACACAGCTGTAAAATTATAGGAAGGGTGCTAAGAGCCTTCTTCACCTCGTGAAAGCACCTTTCGCTGTCGTCACTCCACAGGAGCTCCTCAGAGTGGGTTAACTGTTGCAGTGGAAATATTAATTGGGAGAGGAGATGAATGAACCGCCCCATATATCGCACCTTCTGAATGAAAGAGGTTAGTTGCTTCACAGAAGATGGTGATGGCACCGCCAATAGGGCCTTAACTTTGTTTGGATCTGCTTCAATGCCCCTCTCACTTACGACATGCCCTAACAAAGTTACACTGCTTTCGCCAATGGGACACTTCTCATGGTTTAACTGCCCCCCCATTTGTGCAAGGCGGTTGAAAGCTTCATCCACCTTCCCTAGATGTAGAGCCTTAGAACTATAAATACAAAAATCATCAATAAAGACCCTGATGGATTTCCCAAAATATGGCTGGAAGACATAATTCATGAATCGGTGGAAGGTAGCTGGGGCATTTGTTAATCCAAATGGCATTACTTTGTAAGCAAAACAACCCCAAGGTGTAATGAAGGTGGTCTTCTGTTGATCCTCCTTAGCTATTCGGATCTGGGAATAACCTGAATACCCATCACAAACAGTGTATCTCTCATGCCTGGCCACCTCGTTGAGTATTTCATCCTGAAAGGGAAGAGGAAAGTGATCTCTCTTTGTTGCAGCATTTAGCGGCTTGTAATCCACACAAATCCTCCATTTTCCATTCTTCTTGGGTATCACCACCACAAGTGAAACCCACTCTGAGTCCCCTATTGGATAGATGAAGCCTGCCTTCAAAAGTCGTTGCACCTCAGTGAGTAGAGCGTTTTGTTGAACTACTCCCAATCGTCGTAGTCGTTGCACCACTGGCCGTGCTCCCTCTTTTAGATTAATGTGATGTTGTACTGCTGTCACACCTGTGATGTGTTCATAATCAGAAATAAAAAGTGTAGAGTGTTTTATCACCACTTCCATGTAGGCTGCCTTCTCCTCAACTGATAGATCCTTAGCCAACATTTTTTCTAACCCCTCCTTCTCAACCTTTGGAAGCGGCTGTGGAATTTCACTACTAGAAGGCCCTTTTAATGTAATCCCCATCACTTCTAGAGAGCTTTCTTCCTCCTCATTAGAAGACTCTCCCTCTGTCATAGATGATCAACCCTCGCTGGAACTCCATTCATCAGCGGTGGTCTCTAACACAAGATCCTCCTGTCGGCCCTCCTTCATGTTGTAGATAGTGCTCTTCCATTTTTTATGTAGCCCCTTTTGTGGTCTTAGCTCTAAAGCCCCTGTCTCTCAATCTTGTCTGGCTTTCATTCCCATTAGCCATGGTCGCTAAAGGTTGTCTTGCCTGCTTACCAAACTGACATGCTTCACATATCTTCTGAAATTCTGCAACTTTAAATGTAGGCAAACCTGTAACCAACCCTTTGGACTGCATTAATTTCATCCTTTGACATTTGCATGTCCAATGCGTTTGTGCCAAATTTCAATGTCTGCAATAACACCTTTTCCTTTGGCATACATAGCAGCATTCATAGTAGGAATTCCAGCATCTAGAGTGAACATACGTCCAACTCTACTTCCCTTTGCTACCAACCTGCACTTGTCATTGAAGTCTTCTACAAAGCAGCCCTTTGCATTAAATCTGACTTGCAGCCCTTGCTCTACCATTTGACCGACTGACACCAAGTTCTTTGTAATAGATGGCACATGCAATACATCTGAAAGACTCTTTGTCTTACCATCATGCAAAGACAAGGGAATTTTTCCAAGAATGAGCGGATAGCCGTCCCCCTTCACTGGCATCACATACATGTCAAGCTCCAATTGCACTCCACACACATTTACCTTGACTTTCTTTATAATTCCCAAACAATTTACTACTAAATTTGGCCCCAAATTTAGTAGTTTCATTTACCTCTAATCCCAAACGATGCATCAACTTTTCCGTCATGACACAAATCTCTGCACCTCCATCCACATATGTCTTTGACACTCTCTACCCATTGATTTCGGCTTCCACTAGAGGCACAATATCTTTCATCTTTCTAGCCTGGATTGCATTCACATGTCTATTCTTCATGGGTCTAATGCTTACCATCTTTGACCATTGTCGCCGCACTGTTGGAGACAGATGTAGTAATTGGGGCCATGAAATTTTTGGCCCTTGATTCCTCACATCAGCAAGCAAATCATAAGCTTTAGTACCTTTACCCAGGGAAAAATCATCTGGCTCAATGTGTCGGCGTGAGCGAGCCCTCCTCTTTTTACTGTTGCGTGTCTTTGCAGCCATTGATGACTCTGCCTCCTCTTCCATATTTTCAACCTCCTTTGGTGGTGTAGGTTCCATTCTCTCAATTCTCTGGGCTTTCTTCACCGGCATTGCTTCAACCTCTACTACTTTGGCCTTCCCTTTGACATCACTCTCATCTAAACTAATTATCCTAACATCATGATTCTCTGGCGGTTGGACAGGCAAGGGCGGCACCTCTGCAAGTGGTCGAGGATGCTGGAGAACTTGAACCGGTGGTGGAGGCCTTGGATTCGGTGGAACAAACCTTTCCCTAGGTGGTGTCACTTGTTGTCCCCTCCTTCTTGATTGGAACCCATTTCCTGGAAAACGCCTAGGATGCGGGCAAAAGTACATACCATGGCCAATCTCCCCACAATTATAGCAAACATACTCTCTTTATTGTCTTCTTGGACCTCAATTGCCTTCATTTATGAGGGGAGGGGGCCGCACTCCTTGCACCAAATTTAATGAAAGGCTTTTGAGTTGATTAGTAATGCGTTGTAGGAGCTCTTGCTGTGGTATCTCCGGTTCAGGTGGGGCCTCTGCTATTTCTCTAGGCCTTGGCATGGTTGGTAAAACCTACATGGGCTCAACTCCCCCCTTCAACTGGGCTTGATACTTCAATTTTCTATCTTTCTCCCTCGCATAAGTGATTGATTCTTCATAGGATGTGGGAAACTTTCCTTTGACCTTCTCCCTTAGTAGAGGATGGAGTCCGGCTAGAAAACAATCTTTCTTAAGGCAATCAAGTACTCTTTCTCCCTCGGCTAAAGAGGCTGTCCATTTATCCCACAATTTTATAAACATGCCTTCATATGCTTGGTACTCCCCTGGTAAGGTTTGGCGAAGATCTAAGAGTTGTCTCCAAATATCTTCAGGTGGCTCGGTATCTTGGTACTTGTGCATGAATGCGGTCTTGAGATCCTCCCAATTACCCATTGTAGCCTCCGGGAGAGCTTGATACCACACTCGAGCATCACCCTTTAGAACTAAAGAGAAGGCCCGTACTTTGGTTGCTTCATCATCCTGGCCTGTGACTAGGAAGGCCATTTCCAAGTCATCCAAAAAGTCTAGAGCTTTCTCCCCTTTGTGCCCAAAAAAACTTGGAAATGCCATGTTGCCTTAGTAGAGTATGAAGATGAAAATGTCTAGACTTAAGTTGTATTTTATAAGGGGAAGGATGAATGGGTTCACAGATGCATTGATTTCAGCAAGACGTCTAGGCCCCAGTATGCTTCTAATAATGCCTTGGAATCTAAGTTTTGTGCTAGCTACAATATACACAGTTTGCATAGCAAGTGGACGGATAGGTCCATACAACTCGTTCTGATTCATGAGAAACTATTATAATAGGATAAATACATGTACATTGAAGGATGCATTGTAGTCTAGCATTGGGAAGATTATAGGTTCTGGTGATACAAGAATCTCCCTTAATCTTTCAGCCCCAAAGTACATGACAAGATGCTGCTGGAAGAAAATCTTCCTACTGATGCCTACATTAACTCGGATGTTTTGTACAGAGTGGAAGGTGTAGAAATTTGGGCCATTATTATTATTCATGAGTGGAGACTACTTAAGGGAGTAGAGGGAATGCACTTTCTTGAATTATGAAGGATTTTTCCCAGAGTGTTTCTTTTTGGAACCCACCAACTTTGCTATACGGAGAATTTGCTCACCAGTGATTGTTCTTGCCTTGGCGTATCCATCCTCGGTGACATATATTTCATAAGGTGTGATGGCCACCTTTTCAACCACACCCAACCTTCGAGCTAACAACAGTTGAAGGTAGTCTCCATACTTTGCACTTCTACAAAACTCCACACCGTTCATGCATAGTTGTCCTCCTTTGATGTGGATTAGGCCAGAGAGAGAGAGGGATTTGATGATTTGGAGACGAGGACCTCTCGGAAGGGCCTTCACTTTGTTTGCAAAACACTCACCACAATTATGAGAACCTAGCAATTGATGGCAACATATTTTTTTCCCTTGTGAGATAATGGAATTTCTAAAGTGAACACCTTTTACTCGCATGCGTGCCATCATCCGATAGGCATACTTTCTTTCTTGAGCTTCTTTAGGAGACAATTATGGGAGTTGTGGACTTCGACCAGCTTCAAAAATAGTTGGTGAAGGCGTTGAGGAAGAGCCACTTGGGGAACTTGTTGTAGAGGATGCACCACCATGTGTTGTATCATTCCACATAAGGAGGTAGAGAATTGTGGTTGAGAATGTCCTCAGTGGGGGCACCAAAAAATGAGGGCTGAAATGATGAACGGGTTGCCTCTTACCCATCCAACCTCCAATCCTCACTAAGAGAACTAAAGAGGGGCACCACCTAGCCAAAGGGAGGATGGGCTAGGACATCCCTTTTCTCAAAGAGAATCAAGAGAACCAAGACACAAATTTACAAGAGAGAATACATGTACTAGACACCATATTGGAATATAAGAGAGAGAGAGATGAGAGGAGAGGGAGACAACAGGAGAAGAGGTAGAAGAAGCTTGCCATTATGCTACATGGAATGAGAAGATGAGAAGAGAGGGAGATAATAGGAGAAGAGGTAGAAGAAGCTTGCCATTATGCTACATGGAATGAGAAGATGAGAAGAGAGGGAGATAATAGGAGAAGAGGTAGAGGAAGCTTGCCATTATGCTACATAATAAAAGAACTCACTCATAGCTTACCTCAAAGAGATGAGGATATTCTAGAGTGCTCTCATGGACTTGTCATTGTCCTCCCTCTCTCTTTCATTCTCCATGGGCTCTTTATATAGCCTCCACGAGGGATTAGATTAATCTAATCTTCTTGATTAACATAATCCTAGATGATGTATGGCATCTTTGAAAATATGGAGAGTAGTGGGTGGGACAAGTCCCCACCTTGGTCATCATGCAAGAAGCCAAGGGTGGTGGTAGACTAAATAGAGAAATGGAGCTAGATTACAAGAGGTGGGTGCCCAAAGCACATTATTATAATATATTTACAAGAAGGATAAAGTGGAAAGTTGGTATGGTGAAAGAGAGAAGCAAATTGCATGTAGCCAGCAGTCTGCGCCTTCGTAACTTCAAATCCGTGAGGAATTTGAAAAAAGTTTCTTTTGCAACTTTGTAGACCAGGTCGAAACCGATCGGCCATCGTGGGAATCTTCTTGAAATTCGCTTTTTCTTGGGAGTTATTGAGATTATAAAAAATGGCTTTCAAAAGCTACTTTGACTTTAGTCCCCCATATGTATATAAATACATATAAGCATGTGACAAAAGGGGTCCATGCTTGTAAGCTTTTGTGCAAGATCCAAATGACACCATGATGTGGATATTGACTTGTGTGCTAGGGTGAGGTGTCCTCTAATGATGGTGATAGATTCCAAATCTTAGTGATGCAGACGGAGCCCATGTGTAGTTGGAGGCTAGTCCTTTGAAAAATCTATGCATTCACTCAACTCCTAGGTGTAATCCATTTTCATCTTCACTAAGATAACCATCCCTTTGACCCTTTACATTGACATGCCTTCTAAGAACTTGTTCCCCCCATTTGCTAGAGTTATCGTAATCGAGAAGCAATGTAGCATACCTAGTGCTTGAAGAGTAAACCCAAAGTGATATGGTAAGCTCTTGATAGGGGCTTTGGCCAAAATTTTGTGGTAATAATCCGGGTTGTAAAAAACCCGGATCAGCATATATGCATGTCTTCCCTTCAACATTCAAATCACTGCTTTTCTGATATACCCCATATGCCAAAACTTGTACTTTTTGCCATATCAAATTAACACATCCCTGTAATCCTCACAATAGCATCCCATCTTTGTAATGTCATTGATTCAAAGTTGGTACAATCCGTGAAACTTTCTGTATATTTGATCACTCATGCAAGAATCTATTAGACAAACAAAGAAAAAACTTTGTATAAAAAATGAGAGGCTTTTCCAATTGCTAATATCATCTGGTACACAATTGATAACTTCCAAGGCATAGTCTTTAAATCCCTGCAAAGCAAAACCCACCTTTTCTTCATTATCCACAATATGAATTCCTTGGATATGATACTCAACATAATCAACCCAAGCATTTACATCATCGAATCTCCCATGGAAAGTAGCCATCTTGTGATCAATAACTACCAAGCAATAACACCAAACCACTATTGGCACATCTTAGTGGGGGCACTAAAAACGATGTCACACAATTGGTAATCAAGGATAATCCCCTCACACAACCCGGAGACATGAGAAGAAAGGAGTGCCAATATAGTTTCATGGTTTAGTACAAGACCTCAAATTGCTTAGTTCTTGGCTATACCACTCTTTCTAGCAACCTTGAAGTTTTTTTTTAACACACGAAAAAAGACAAGATCTATCCCAACACCATGTCCCAACCACCCAAAGACATCTCCTAAATCATATGCTCTTATGGCACCATAAACCAATAGAGATCAAGATGAAAGAAAAATATAAATCCCATCGAAACAAGTGAATTGATGTGCATTAAGAGCCAAAGCTTCCATCCTAAGTTAAGATAACTCGTACTTACTAGACCTTATCCAAACTTGCCATGTATATGTACTTATGAACACAAGTAGTTGAGCATCTATAACATCTTTCAAGATAAAGATCTCTAGACAAGGCATGATGATACTTTAGAGCAGATATAGTGTTGAGAAAAAACTCGAAGGATATTCATGCTTTATGAGTTTTCTCTTCTATATTTTTACTATCTCCATGCTCGATGCACAACCACCCATAATAATATTTTCACTCTATGATCTACACAAATAGCGCTTTCCATCTCTACTTCAACACATTGGCCCTCCAAGTACAAATGCTTTGAATCACCTATCCGATGCCAGCCCCAATTATATCCTCCATTAGCGATAGCCAATATCGAATAGATGTTGTGTACGAACAAATCATTGCTACTCTCAACAAATAACAATAGTAAGACAACAATCTTAGAATAGGAAATGGGGAATTGTACACCTGTGGTTGCAAGGTGATGAGGATGTCCCTGACAGTGTGACAATGAAGAAGTCTTCAAGAGATGGTATCCAAGATACCATAATAACTCATTGCAATTCAAGCCTAGCTACAACAGATATTCGTCGCAATGCAAAGCATGTGATGATGGCAGAGATGGCAAGCCAATTTATTCTATCTCCCCCTATCTCTATCTCTATCTCCCTCCCTCCTTCTCTACCTATTTTCTTTTCTCTCTATTCCTATCCCTCTCTATTTTCTTGCTTCATAGGCTTGGAAATAATACAAGACATGTATTGAGGAAGGGCTAGTATTGGACGCAAGGGTGGGTGGATGCCAGAAAAGAGCACATGTATAGAAACCAAAAAAAAAAGAGGATAGGCTCATTCTTGGAATGTGCAAACTTGTGGCTCTCTTCTTTATCTAGTGTTAAATTTATTGTGTGTGAAAGATGGATTGAGAGAGAGGAAGAGTGTGAGTGAGAGTGAGGGACCAGCTTGGGGAAGCTCTTGGTTCTCTTCTTCTTCTTCTTCTTCTTCTTCTTCTTCTTCTTCTTCTTCTTCTTCTTCTTCTTCTTCTTCTTCTTCTTCTTCACGTGATGAGCACAACATGTGGAACATGGAGCTGGAGCTTGCTTTAGTACATTCCTTGGATTGTGGAGTTATTGGCAGATTCATGTAGCTAGACTACAACAAATGCATTGACTAGTAAGCTCACTACATTTGATTGGAGAGTGCTTATTTGGTTATGTGAGCGGCAGCCATAGCTTGGTTTCTTGAAATGCTTGAAGCAATAAGCAATCTAAAGGCCTAACAATGTTGCTCATGTGAGTGAGAGTGAGGGACTAGCTTGAAGAAGCTCTTGCTCTTCTTCTTCTTCTTCTTCTTCTTCTTCTTCTTCACACGACGAGCACAACAAGCGGAATATGGAGATGGAGCTTGTTTTAGTGCATTCCTTGGATTGTGGAGCTATTGGCAGATTCATGTAGCCATACTGCAACAAATGCATTGACTGGTAAGCTCACTACATTCAATTGGAGAGTGCTTATTTGGTTATGTGAGAGCCAGCCATAGCTTGGTTTCTTGAGATGCTTGAATCAATAAGTAGTTTGAAGGCCTAACTGTGTTGCTCGTGAGAGTGCCAACATTTTTCTTCTATTGTTGAGACTAACGAATTGAAGCAACTAGGCATGCACACTCTAGACCGAGTGGCGGAATAGGAGCTTGCACTTTGAAATGTCACAAGGATTAGTGTAGGAAGGCAAATCGAGAAGCAATTGGTTTGTGTTTGTGCATTGGATCTTTCAATTTTATTGTATGGAGGATTGGTTGCAAATTCTAGACACGTTTAAGATCATGTGTGTGCAAGGTTAGATATTAAGGTGCTAAAGTTAAGAAAAAACTAAAAAAATTTCAATATTTGTACAATCTACACAGTTGTTGCAAACAAGGGGTTTTCAGTAAGTAGAGGGTTTGAATAGGACACAACCTCTAAGTGATATTTCAAACCAATTCACACTCGATCTAGTATACATCACTTGAAGCATCATCACTTTGGAATGATGGGATAGTCTAGTGCTAATCCTCAAGGGTAAAACTAACTTTCAATTCCTAGATCTATAATAAGCTAGGCTTGCAATCCATAGATCTATAATAAGCTCAAGCATCTTGATTGAGGAAGCCGATAGCAAGTTTTGAATGTCACTTTATACCTTTGTTGGGGGTAAAGGCACCTCCGCCAAGCTGCCCATGTATTACTACACTGACACTCACCGCCACTGCACACTGCAGGTGGTGGGCGCCTGTTATCGTCACTTTATTCTTTATTCTTTTAGTGACCGTTTGAATAAAGGAAGGCCCGGTCACACATTGTGACTATTGGAGTTCCCATTTCTAGTCTCTTCCTTTCTTGCTCTTGCTCTCCCGCCATAGCTCTCGAATCCAACCTTCGATCCATCGCTCCCTTTCAACTAGTATCAGAGCTTTGGTTTCCGACTTTTGAGCTTGGTTCATGGCATTCTCAACATCCCATCGACTCCCTACTCTTAAGCTTTGGTTTCCGACACTTGAGCTTGGTTCGTGGCATTCTCAACATCCCATTGACTCCCTACTTGCATTGGGTTTCCTTCCCAGCAGCCATATCCGACTCCTTCGAGCTCCCATCACTCCCCGGCTTCCCGAGCACCTTCTCGGCATTGTTGGGCACCTTCAGGGCATTACATCAGAGGTATTTGATCATTTTCTTCAAGGTGTTGTAAACAAATTGTGGGCAGCCATAGCTCACACCTCTTGGAGCTTCCTTCACCTGGATCTTGCTTCCAGCCTATCAAGACTTGCTGAGGCTTGGTGTAGGCCTTCTTTGACCCTCATTTGTGCCCCCTTTGGACCCCATTGTTGACACGTGGGACAGTAGACTCCCCCAGCTAGCTCACGTTTTTTTTATGCCTGTTTTAAAATCTGGCCCAAAAATCACTCTTTTTGTCATATCTCGAGCATTCAGAACCCGATTCAGGTAAGGTAAGAGTCTAAGCTGGGATTTTGGCACGCTCCAGATGCGATGGTGATATCGAATTTGACACATTCTGATGATAGAATCTTTAGCAATAGATTTCATTTGAGACAACATTCATATCATACTGTTTCGGGTACTGTGCGTTTGGGTGATGACAGCTCTCTTGATATTGTGGGCATTGGTGATGTTAGGCTGCAGTTTCCTTCTAGCAGCAGTTTTGTTATGCAGGATGTATGTCATGTACCTGCTTTGACACAAGTCTCATGTTAGCTAGACAGCTTGATGATGCAGGTTATATGTATCTTTTGGAGACTCTGCATGGAAGATCACTCGTGGCAGACTTGTGATTGCGAGAGGTGCCAAGGCTGGTAGTCTCTACCCCTTGATTGTATCAGCTTCTTCCCTTGATCATGTTTTGTCTGTGGGTTCTATCCCACATGTATCTCTTTGGCATGCCCATTTGGGCCATATGTCTTTGAAGGGAATGAAAATGCTTTCTAGTTTGCAGTACTTACCGCCCCTTGATTATGCATGTTTTGATTCATGTGAGCATTGTCTTTATGGTAGGCAGACTAGGTCTATGCATTAGAAGTCTGGTAGGCCACGCATGAGTGAACCCTTGGCATTGGTACATTCGGATGTCTGTGGGCCCATGCCTTGTCAATCTATGGGTGGTGCAAAGTATTTTGTTACGTTCATAGATGATTTTTCACGGAAAGTTTGGGCTTATCCCATTAAGCTAAAATCCCATGTCTTGGCTGTGTTTCAGAGATGGCTTGCATTGGTTGAGAACCAGCCTGGGTATAGGCTAAAATGCCTAAGGACAGATAATGGGGGTGAGTATGTCTAATGTGCTTTTTAGTAGTTATGTGATGAGAGGGGTATTAAGCGTCAGTTGACCGCCCCCTACACCCTCCCCAGAATGGTTTGGCTGAGCGGATGAATATAACCATCCAGGAGCATGTACGCAGTATGCTTAGCCATGCAGGCCTACCACAGAGCTTTTGGGCTGAGGCAATTAGTACAGTCGTGCATGTTATAAACAAATCACCTTCTAGTGGTTTGGATTTCCAGGTTGCAGCGAAAGTATGGACTGGAAAACCCCCCTCTTATGTGCATCTTCGTGTCTTTGGATGTGAGGCATTTTGCCATGTGCCCAGGGACAAGAGAAGTAAGCTGGATCCCAAGAGTGTCAAATGCATTTTCCTTGGTTATGGGGATGCAGGCGAGATGGGTTACCGTCTCTGGGATCCATAGGCGCGGAAAGTCATCCGCAGTCATGATGTAGTCTTCCATGAAGACAAGATGCATAGGTAGCCTGAGAGAGTTGTTGAGATCCGCAGGGTCATATTTCAGGAGGAGCCAAGAGCTCCTGCATAGCCAGTTGGACAGCCTACAGCTGCAGTAGATGCTCATGGCCAGGGCATTGGATAAGCAGCTGGGCAGGCAGCAGAGCCTGCCGTGAGACGGTCTACTAGAGACAGACATCCACCAAATAGATTTCAGCCCTCGATGCATTATGTCTTGGTTACAAATGCAGGAGAGCCTTTCACTTATGATGAGGCTATGTGCGGGGGTGACAGTCACTCCTGGGAGAGGGCTATGCAGTCTGAGATAGACTCCCTGCATAAGAATGACACTTGGTATTTGGTTTCCTTGCCTACGGGCAAGTAGACTTTGCCATGCAAGTGGGTGTACAAGCTAAAAAGTACCTTTGGACACCCCAAGCCGGCATACAAGGCTAGATTGGTAGCAAAGGGTTTTAAGCAGGAGCATGGTGTGGACTTTGATGAGGTCTTTTCTCATGTGGTTAAGATGACCACCCTGCGCTTAGTCTTGGCTTTGGTTGCTCAGCTTGACTTGGATTTATACCAAATGGATGTTAAGACGGCTTTCTTACATGGGGACTTGCATGATGAGATTTATATGGAGCAGCCTAAGGGCTTTGCAGAACCTCGTAGGGAGCACCTAGTATGCAAATTGAAGAAAAGTCTTTATGGATTGAAACAAGCACCTAGGGATTGGTATCATAAGTTTGATGCCTTTATGCAGTCACAAGGCTATAGCCGGAGTGCTATGGATCCGTGTCTTTACACAAAGAAATCTCGTGATGGTTCTTTATTGATTTTGGTACTCTATGTGGATGATATGTTGATAGCAGGGAAAGCTCATGATGAGCTAGATGCTCTTAAGGCTCAGCTCAAGAAGAGATTTGAGATGAAAGATCTGGGATAGGCCGCTCACATACTTGGTATGCACATTACACGCGACAGGCATTATGGACTCCTCTACTTGTCACAGAGGGAGTACATTCATAAAGTCCTTGAGCACTTCCGCATGCAGGAGGTAAAGCCTATTGGCTGTCCATTGCCTTCTTATGTGAAGATATCACAGGTTGATTGTCCGCAGACAGAAGAGCAGAAGGCCGAGATGGCCAAGATTCCCTATGCATCCACAGTGGGTAGTCTTATGTATGCCATGATAGCCACTCGTCCAGATATTGCCTTTGCAGTTGGTGTTGTGGCATGCTATATGGCTACACCTGGCAAGAAGCATTGGGATGCCGTGAAGGGTATCATGAGGTACCTGAAGGGCACTGCAGATATGTGCATATGCTCTGGCATCCAGGATACAGGAGTCGTGGGGTACACTGACTCTAATTATGCAGGACATGTCGATAGTAGAAAGTCCACTTCCGGCTATGTATTCACATATACTGGAGGTGTTGTTTCTTGGATGTCCAGGGTGCAGAAATTCATGGCCCTTTCTACTACAGAGGCCAAGTAAGTTGCAGATGCTGAGGCTTGCAAGGAGGCCATTTGGTTGGGTCGTTTGGTTGCTGACCTTGGTATTGATGCTATCCCTACAGTGCATTCGGATTCTATGAGTGCTATTCAGTTGGCCAAGAATTCGTAGCCAAGAATCCGGTCTTCCATGCGAAGACGAAACACATTGAGGTGAGGTATCACTTCATACATGGGGTCGTTCAGGACAAGTCTATTGACCTTATCAAGATCTCGACTGACCAAAATCCTGCAGATCTGCTCACGAAAAGCCTCTCTACAGAGCGCTTTGCCTTCCTCAGGAGGTTGATGGGCGTGGGATGAGATGACGTCTTTCCTCATCCTGTTGTACATGTGTACATGTTGTACTGTCTTTTTTTTTCTTTTTTTCTTTTCACTCCTCACTAGGGCAAATTTGCCTTTAAGTGGGAGGTTGTTGGGAGTAAAGGCGCCTCCGCCTAGCCGCCCGTGTATTACTACACTCATAGTCACTGTCACTGCACACTGTAGGTAGTGGGCGCCCGTCACCATCACTTTATTCTTTATTCTTTTAGTGACAGTTTGAATAAAGGAAGGCCCGGTCACACATTATGACTGTTGGAGTTCCCATTTCTAGTCTCTCCCTTTCTTGCTCTTGCTTTCCCGCCATAGCTCTCGAGTCCAACCTTCGATCTGTCGCTCCCTTTCAACCTTCTTGAGCTAGTTTGGTGATTGTGCTACCTTTTGAAGGCACTTTCACAAAAATTAATTGAAATTTTGATTGAGCATTCTTGAAAGAAAAAGTCTCATTGTATTCATTCACTTTCCTTGAGAAAGAATCGAAAGCCTATTTGCATACTATTCATGGAAAATTACACTTGGTAAGAAAGGGATATTTTACTATGATAAGAAGAGTGTGTATGTGTTAAGTCATTCAAAAATTTGGGGGGGGGGGGGGGGACGCGGGGGGGAAATAATCAACCAACCACTAAAAATCAAATAAAAAAACTGTATCCAAAAATCATCAAAAATTGAACCACAACAATACTAAAACAAGGGGAGAAAGGCAACCCAAAAAAAAGGAATCGTGAAGTACATATGTCAAGGGAATCCTAGTACAATGAGCATGTAGATAAAGCATCTCTTACAATAGAAAATACTATTCTACCAAATCTCATTAGCATCATCGAAACCTTAGTTGCACAAGAATAAAAAGTGACCATGTTAGCATAACGATCAAATGCTAGTGACCTAGGGATCGTGACCTTCAAGAGTTTCCAAATCTAATAACTTTTGGCATAGTACAAGAAAAAGGCACAGGTAGTATATATACATAGATGAGCACATGAGATTGTCACAGATAAAAGAGGAAAGAAGACTAGAAAAGATCTTGTTGCAATAGGTCATGAGATTCACACAAGTGCAATAGGTTGATAGGCAAAGAAAATAGGCCCAACTTAACCTAATACAACACATCTTGGCATTCACAGGGCACATGCAATCAAGGGTTAATGCTGACATAGAATGAGAGCTCAAAGCAGCCCTTACTTTGGTTGAACTCCTAACTATAGACAATTTAGTCAATGAGCAAAATAGTGCTGCACTAGCTGCTTAATCAATCGAATAAGAGATTGTACCCAATGCCAGAAGCCAAACTAAAATCCCAATTTCCACAAAACAAGTTGAGAAATACACAGCAAGAGATGACCCATATAATTGCATGGAACAATTCAAATAGGTCTATGAGACCAATAACCTCCAAGACCATGATCAATGTGCACAAGGAATCACCTTACACAGATCGATTCCTTGTTCTTGTTGTAATGCTTTTATCTACGAGTGAAATGGGAAAGAGAGGGATGTCAAATCATGATCAACACAGAGCAATGACATGTTGTTAAAATGTCAAAGTATGATCCTATCTATGTTGCCCCCACATCCTTCTAGGTACTTTCTCTCACCTATAAACACATGCTAGAAGATAACGTGATGCTACATCCATGCATCCACCGAGTCCTTAGTGAGGAAGAGCTTCATATTGCTAGTTGGATCAATTCAAGGCTCCTACTTAGGGTATGTTGATTCCCATGGTTGGTCTTTGCTGCTATATGATAAAAATTATAGAATTATTAGCATTTATACAAAAAATAATTGAGGAAATTTATAAAATAAGAAAAACTAAGAAAAATAGATTTTAAATGTTTAAAAATGAAGAAAATTAGGGGAAAATGTTTGGATGTGTAGTGAATGGTAGGGATGGAGTTTAGCTTGACATATAAAGATAGTTACACATAAAGAGAGTTTCTATATAAAAATGACACATGACATATAAAGATATTTACACATAAAGTATCAATATGAAATGAAGGCTGGAATTCTAAGTCATTGTCATGAAAAATAAATGATTGTGCATTATAGTGAAGCATTTAGCATTTCGTCGAATATTTAAAGGAGTAGAAGCACATGTTAGCTCGGTTCCATCTCTCCAATGTTGCATTACATTAGGAAAAAACATGGAAATAATGATTTCACATGTCACATGACTGGTTTTAGTTGTTTGGACCTATTTGAGCACAATATGGCATGACACATTGCATGTGCATGAAGCATGGTATCAAAGAAAAAATCTTGGATGCATAGTACCTATCTGCCAAACCATTGACCTATGTTGAGAGTGAGAGGATACCAAACTATAGCTTAGAGCAGCTATATTAGGGAAAGGTTGTGTGAGGAAATAACAAACATCCCAGATTGAAAGGATAAAAATAGAGAACTATATTTTGTTGTTCTTTATGTGTTAAATGGTGCATCTTGGGGCCAACCCTTGGGATGTAAGAGAGCTAGAGGGGCCACAACATTCAATTGGGGGTTCCCTCTTTGTGTGTAAATCGAGTTGAAGTAGCCACATGTGTATGGATAGCTCCTTGTGCTTGGAGTCAAGATGGGCAAACTATTGGACTACAATTTGAAACTTACATCTATAAACGCATTAGTGAAATAAATCATTTCGTATTATCTAGATACTCGTAGTAGCCACGATGCCATGAGGATTATTTGATGTGCGTAGGAGGGGGCTAGAGCCAATAAATCCAATGTCAAGCCCATTTTTGGTCTTGATATTCAAGAGCTTTGACCTATGATTTTAAATAGCTTTGACCTAAGAAAAATAGATTTTAAATAGCTTTCCCTTAGCCACTTGCACCTTAACAAGTTCAATGATTTTCTTGTAGTAAGCTTGCTACCACATGATGGCTATAAACTCCACGATCCAAGTTTTCACGCCTTTGATTCTCATCTCCTCTTGATCTCGAGGGGGGTCACTCATGTATATATATATATATATAACGTGAGTTCAAAATAAGGGGTTTTTAAAACACCATTTTTATGCATTTTTTACATACAGAAGGGTGTCATATAAAGGGGTTACTTACAAATTGAATAGAAAAGGGTTTTTTTAATTCAAGAAAAATTCACAGATTAGGATATTTATAAATAGGCCATGAACGCACATTATATAGAGAATATATATATAGCCAACCCCCCGAGCTCTTGATCCACATGCATGAGAGGAGGCATAGGAGAATATTAGAGATCTCCAAGAAAAATGAAAGGAGCCTTACGTGCCATGGTTCCTCACACACACACACACACACACACACTCTCTCTCTCTCTCTCTCTCTCTCTCTCTCTCTCTCTCTCTCTCTCTCTCTCTCTCTCTCTCTCTCTCTCTCTCTCTCTCTCTCTCTCTCTCTCTCTCTCTCTCTCTCTCTCTCTCTCTCTCTCTCTCTCTTTTAAGATGCAAAAGCAAGAACGTAAAATTTGCACACACATCAATAGCTTATTTTATTATTTCTCATCCTTGAAATACATAAAATTTAAGGTTAGGTTTTTCCCATTCCCTTTCAGTATCCTACCCCTTTTGCTAGTTCTTCTAGGCAGTTATGGTTCCTTTTACATGCTTATAGCCCTCAATCTATGACTAAAACTTGATTAAAACACTTGATAATTGTGAAGTATCAATGGATTATCACAACTTGCATAGATAGGAGCCAGATTCTTGTAAAAATAATAGCATAAATATTTTAAAACTCTTTCTTTGTCAAAAAATTGTAGGCATCTTTTCTTCCTCTCCTCCTTACAATTAACATTATCCCTTCTTCTAAATGAGTGCCAATCCCATGGCACTTACACCAAAGGCATGGTGTTGCTAGTAGTGAGAGGATCTAGGATGTCTGGTGAGGGATTTGGCAAGGAAGGATGGTGTGTTGTGGCAAAACAAGTGTGAATGGGGATAAGGTAGACCAAGAAACTTAGAGTATGCAAGCTTAGCTTAAAGAGGAAGAAAGATATGATGGCCGATGAGAAAGGATCATGATGATTCTAGGCTATTGATGTTGATAGGTCTAAAGGAGCTCCATTGTACGTATTAAGTCACTCATGCTCTTCCTATCAGATGTGTTTACCTTACTTGTATAATGTTTTTATGATTGTGCATTTACAACATGGACTAGGTAGAATTCCAAGTAAACTTGAAATGTTATCTGATTCTTGAGGACTAATACAATAAGAGGTTGTGGTACTATGCTATCCCCAAGGTGACAAAACTTCTCAACAAGCCTCGAATGTCCTACCCTCTTGATGTGCCATGTAGTTGTGGTGTGGAAAAAGGGGCTAGGTTATTGCCCTAGGTATATGATGACACCCAAAGAAGCATAAAAACAAGGCACAAAAATGTCCATGCATATATCACAATTTCATCTTTTTAAAGGGGATAACACTTACATTGTTCCAAAATCACTAAAATACACACCTAGATGAGGGGGCCACATCCACATCCACATCCATCATAAATAAATGGTATAGACAAAAGTGTTACATGCATGCATTTGTAAAGTGTAGGAATACTCAAAATTAAAGGTCAAAGGCCTTATAATATTAAATATATCAAAGTTTCAAAGAAATAATAAAATACAAAGGGGTGTGCTTTTTGGGGAAGAGGTGGGGTGGAGTGCACGAGTGGTTATATGCCTCTTTCCCTTCCCTCTCTTCTCCAAGCGCATATTCTCCTTTTGGTGGTGCAAAAATTTGTTCTCTCTTCTCTCTCCTCTATCTTTTGTGCAAAAATTTCTCTTTTCCCTTTTGTTCTTGCATAATGATTGAAGCTATGGATGAAGATGATGAAGATGACAAATTTGTTTATTAGTAAAAGAGAGATTTATGGTTTCTTTTCAGTTTTGAGATTAATGGCAGAGCCATACACATAGATTTTGTGTACTTTGTCCTTGGTTTTGTGGTTGATTATGTTTGTGGGAGGGTTGCTGTCATTTTGGTGCATAGCTGGGGAAGAAGCTGATCTCAACAACTATTTGATTGGGATTATATATTAACAAGCAATTGTAATGCAGCCCTAGAATGAGAAGCCAATGGAGAAGAAATCCTCCTGCCATAACTGGCTATTTCTTAGAATTGATGGAAGAAGAAGAAAATGAATCAGGTTTTTTGGAGGTGGAGGAGGCACATTTTTTCTAAAAAAGAAGATTATTCTCAAGTCCTTTGTCACCATGTATTATCATCCCAATAAGGTTGCTGCAAACAAAGACCTCATCTTCAAGCAACACCAATATGAGAATTCCCTGCATGACAAGATCAATTTCATCCACAAATATGAGAGCCTCATGCACTATGCCCAATTCAAGAGGTTAAATGAACCCCGGACTAACCATCGCTCCCTCATTGACAAATTGGAGGCCATCTGAGCACAACAAGAGCAAGCACTCTTTGAACACCGATAGAAGCTCCACCATCTCCTCAAAGATGAAGATAGCGTGCTCCATCCTGAGATGCTGACCGGGAGCATGAAACTTATTGAAAGAAGAGCATGGCTCAAAGCCCAGCACAATAGAAGAGGTGGCCATCTCCTTTAGAGAAGACATCAAAAGGCCAAAGGGGGAGGGAAATGATGGTTTTGAGGAATTCGGTTGAGAATAGGAAGAAATAAGAGTATAATAGAGAAAATGACGAGCAGGCCATGGATCCCTATTGGCACCCACTTCCATATCTTGAGAAGAAGAAGAAGTAGTTGAATTCGTTGCACAAGAAAGGAAATTGAGCGTAGAATTCGTGAAGCAAATTTTGAAATGGATGATGCTAAACAGGGCCCCAATTGACATGGGCATAATCGCATCATCAGGAGGATGAGTAGAGGATTGTGAAGGTGTGCCCGTGAGGCTGCACGCATTGATGTATCATCCGGGTGTATTCAAAATTTCTGTTAGTCATGTGCAGGTGCTAGCACCACCATTTAATCTCCCAAGAAGTCCCTTTGCAAAGGAAGCTACAAATCGCAATGGACAAAGAGGAAGCAGATTGAGGAAGAAGAAGACGTGACAGCAAAAGAAAAGAGTCTCAAACGATGGCAAAGGGAGATTGTTCAATTATGCACAGGAGCAACAGATTCTCAACAAAGTTAAATTGTAAGAGGTTGCAAAAGAGAGAGAGAGAGGGATGTATAATGTATTGATCCATAGTACCACGCGACGGGAAACCTGATTCCAGACTTGACGTAGACAGCAGACGCCAATGAGATGCGAGAGAAAACTGCCACACGGTGGTTATAGCATTTCTGACTCAATCAGCGTCTATCCCAGCGAGAGAGAGAGAGAGAGGGAGAGCATGCCAGTCCCTTCCTCTTCATTGATAGAGTAGACGATTACGACATAGAAGGTCAAATAATAAGGGAGAAGCGAGATTTGAACAAGAAGACTGTGTCTTTTTGTTGCCATGTGTTCAATCGGATGAAGATTATTGTATATGAGTTGAAGAGACTTTAGAGAAGAACAACAAGAAGATGAAGAACAGAAAGAAGTAGGCAAGGGGTCGCCACACAAAGGCCCTTCATATCCTTCTTCCCCTCTCCCTCCTCCTTGTTCCAAGCCCCCACCCCTTTACCCACCTCGAATGACATTGGGAGCAATGGAACCGTCCCTTGAGGATGACTCACCCGCCATCCAACTTCCTTCTGGTCCTCCCATCCTCCCCAACTATGGGCCTTCATCCTTCATTTTTCTCTACCTCCTTGAGAGAGGCCGGAGGCGCCCTTCCCGCTTCAATACCTTCCTCCCTAAGGAGCACCTCACATACCCATTGTTGTTTGTCAAAGAGCCAAATCGGCATTCGTGTGATAGAGAAGAAGATGAATAAGAATTAGGGCTACAAAGAGAAAGGACAACCTTGTCTCCATCGTTGTCCCCAAGAATCCTAGGGTCATCTTTCACCCCCGCGCCCCAACTTCTAGGTGAGAAAGAGAGAGAGATCAACAATGATGTGAGTTATTCGACTATGGTCCCCATCTCCTCCTCGTGTTCCTCCACTGATGATGGCATGACAAGAACACAATCTGCCTTATCTATCCATGCCAGTCTACCTCCATCGATTCCTAGTTCTTTCATTATCTCCAAACCTTAACCATTTTCATTTTTAAAAAACACATATTAGAATAAAATGTTTAAATTCAATGAGCTACCCTTCATGTAAAAGCTTGTTCCTATACCACTTCCTCATTTTCCATCCACGTGAGCCCCTATCATTTTCCTCTATCCCTCCACCCCCTTCAAATTCCTTAATAATATCTCCATAACCCATTGAAAGCAACAATGTTACTTTGTTTCTCAACCACAATGCCTTCTTCCACATGCTACCAGCATCAACCTCTCCTTCTACTATATACCCCACTCTATCTCCATGTTCTGTAACAATCTACCCTCCCCCCTCCTGATGCTCCATGTGGTGGCCATACCATATTATATTTCTTCTCACCCTCATTTTCCAAGCAACAATAGCCACAATAAAAGTTAGATTTAAAAGAAAAGAAAAAAAACACTAAAAAATATAACCTAAAGCTTAATAACCCACACACTCTATCATTCATATCCAAAATGAAAACATTTTTACAAGGGTTTAACTCTTTATTAAATCTTTGTCCTCACATCAAACTAAACTAATAGACCCATACATTGGCAGATACCTAAAGACACGTCTAGATATTTATTCCCTAACCCTTTTGTTTCGACTAACTTTGAAGTGTTTGACAAATACTTCTTTCTTTAGTGTGGGAGTGTGATGAAGGCATGTGATGAAGGTAGGAGTTCCCTTACTCTGGTGGTCATGGATTTGGAGTCTCATACCCTACCGTGGCTAGGCCTCATGATCAACGTTGTTTTACTAACAATTTTGGAAGTGTTTTGTGTTAGACAATGGTTCTTCTTTGACAAGGTTCGCGATGCTTCACATTTCAATGTGGGAGGAATATGATGACACCCAAAGAAGCATAAAAACAAGGCACAAAAATGTCCATGCATATACCACAATTTCATCTTTTGTAAAGGGGATAACATTTACATTGTTCCAAAATCACTAAAATACACACCTACATGAGGGGGCAACATCCACATCCACATCCATCATAAATAAATGGTATACACAAAAGTGTTACGTGCATGCATTTGTAAAGGGTAGGAATACTCAAAATTAAAGTCCAAAGGCCTTATAATATCAAATGTATCAAAGTTTCAAGGAAATAATAAAATACAAAGGGGTGTGCTTTTTGGGGAAGAGGTGGGGTGGAGTGCACGAGTGGTTATGTGCCTCTTTCCCTTCCCTCTCTTCTCCAATCGCACATTCTCCTTTTGGTAGTGCAAAAATTTGATCTCTCTCCTCTCTCCTCTTTCTTTTGTGCAAAAATTTCTATTTTTCCTTCTGTTCTTGCATAATGATTGAAGCTATGGATCAAGATGATGAAGATGACAAATTCGTTTATTATTAAAAGAGAGATTTATGGTTTATTTTCAGTTTTGAGATTAATGGCAGAGCCATTCACATAGATTTTGTGTGCTTTGTCCCTGGTTTTGTGGTTGATTATGTTCATGGGAGGGTTGCTATCAGTATAATGAATGTGCATGTGCTTTTCTATTTTTTCCAATTTTTTCTAGTTTTCTTTCTCTTATTTTATCTCTTTTTTAAATAAATACAATATATGTCAAAGTACAAGTGATGAAAGAGAGGAAACAATTTACTTAGGGAGTGGTGTGAGTGTGAGCTAAAGACAACCTTTCCTAAGAAGATATTAATTGGCATGATCATATAGTTGCAATGATGCCTCTAGGTAAAAAGAATGTGTGCATAGGGTGAACCTTCTTTTCACCATGACTTTTAGTAATTAGGTACAAAAACTTGGTAGTAGTAGGGCATAGGGGTGAAAGCAAACCATCACCACTCAATCAATTCTAGCGTTGACAATAAAAAAGAATGGAGGTAGCTTGTCTTCATAAGTTGTTATTGGTTGTTGGAGGCACTTGTTGAGGAGTTGGAGATAGCTATTTCAAGTGATGAAAAAATGATCAAGGTAGTTTAGTATATTCTCTCATGAAATGGGCAAAGGAAGGGACTAGGTCAATGCATAGGGTGAACCTTCTTTTCACCATGACTTTTAGTAATTAGGTACAAAAACTTGGTAGTAGTAGGGCATAGGGGTGAAAGCAAACCATCACCACTCAATCAATTCTAGCGTTGACAATAAAAAAGAATGGAGGTAGCTTGTCTTCATAAGTTGTTATTGGTTGTTGGAGGCACTTGTTGAGGAGTTGGAGATAGCTATTTCAAGTGATGAAAAAATGATCAAGGTAGTTTAGTATATTCTCTCATGAAATGGGCAAAGGAAGGGACTAGGTCAATGAGTTGAAATAAGTAGGCCTTGTTGGCTTGGGTCGCTCTGATGTTAGGGGTCTTTAGAAAGTTATACCTGTCATGCTCTTTTTCATGATATTCCTAGCCATGCCTCCTTGGGTAAGAATAGAAGAGTGGATCTGCCACTCTTTTTTTTTGGAGTAGATGAAGGATTCATTGGTCCACTTGTTGTCTTCTGCGATGACATAGCAACATTTTGGTAGACCCAACCATACTTATCTAGCTTCTATTTCAAGTAATTTCCCCTTGCTTCCTTAGATTTTGAAATATTCTTGATATTCTTTGACATCTAATGGATCTATCAACATTATTGCAATGTTCTCAGCTATTTGTATGAGAAGCTATACTATGCATAATGGAAGTGGTATTCTAAACTTACTCTCCTCATTAACTTTGAAATCAAACATCACAGAAGGGTTGGTCTCTTGCTTCTCCTAGTATTTTTCCACAATTTACTTTGGATTCTCTTCCGCTTCCTATGGTAGGAACTCATGGGGGATGGGAGGTTCTATGAATTCCTATGAGACTGAGCTCTTAATGTTTGGATCATCATTTTGTCAACCTCTTTTTATTCTAGGTATTCCCTCTTCTTCTATTATTACTATTCTAACTCCCCTATATCAAACTAAGGTAGCTTTGGCATTTTTGTAGAGGGTGTCATGACTGTGGTCAACTGAAGATGATGGGAGAGCTTGACTATGGTGTATCGGGTTGTATAAGACTTGCTACTTTGTTGAGTTCATAGTCCTCTTGGCCTTTTTTCCTCAACTATAGGATTAGGCCTTCCTTGGTTGGTTGTTTCATAATCAATTTATCTCTTGAATATTTTCCATGCTTTCCAAGATGTTAGAGAGGGCCTTAAGTTCACTTTGATCTTCAATTTAAGGCATGTAGTTGACATTGCAACTTTTTTAATTGACTCTTGCTGCTTAACCATGACAAATTTGTAATCTAATTAGACTTTGTGATGAATTTTTCTATATAAGGGTGATCCTAGGTCATTGGAGAACTTCACGTTTGTCTCATAGAGTCTCTATGTTTCATTTTCTACCATTCTTAAAACCTTTATCAAGCTAGTGAATATGATTTCATGTAGACCTGCATATGGGCATTTCATTGGCCTTGTATTTTCTAATGCTATAGATTGTGTCTTTCATGTAGTCTTGTTTTTTTCCTTCTCTTGGGTCACTTAGAGTGTAGTAAGTATTAGTTAGTGACTGGATTCTATTAGCTACGTGCTCACCTCGGTTGCTTGTGCCTTGTGGCCTTTGAGAGCTAAGTCTTGCTCCTTGAGTTGACCTTGAAGCTCATTCATCACGGTCTCTTGCTCCTTAATATGATCTCATTAGGAAAAAAATGAACTCACAAATGGGCCCTTAAAAATAATATAGTTTAATATGTGGGCCTTTTGGATTGTCCAATAGGAAGGCTAGATGCTGACATCCATGGAAGGTGAATCTTCTCTCTCCAAATCTTGGGTTTTTATTTAAAAAAAGGGGTAGTGGGGGATTTTAAAAAAGGGAGAATGAATAGTACACAAAATTTGAGTTTCTCTCACCTCGTATTTCCCCCCTTTTTTGAGAATTTTCAATTTTGGTTTTTTTTTCTCTCATGAAATTAGTTTGACCCAAAAGTTGAGCAACATACCACTTTCCCTTTCTTCTCTATACTAATGAATTTTCGTCTCCATTGAAGCTCCCTAGTGAGAGTAATTAGGGTTTTGAGCGTTTTGCTTACCTCTGCACTTTCTTCTCCAAGCATCTCCAAATTTTGAGCAAAACACAGATGTCCATCTCTCTTTGCATTTTCTCTTGTTTGCTATTTTTTCAATAGGTTTTGATGTTGTTTCTTACTATTATTGTTGTTTTATTACAAAGGTTGTTTTGGGCAAGAGGCAAAGATGCTCATCTCTCTCTCTCTCTCTCTCTCTCTCTCTCTCTCTCTCTCTCTCTCTCTCTCTCTCTCTCTCTCTCTCTCTCTCTCTCTCTCTCTCTCTCTCTCTCTCTCTCTCTTTGTGTTGTTTCTCTTTTATGTTGTGTTTTCAATAGAATTTGATGTTGGTTCTAATTGTTGTTTTCTTGCAGAGTTTATTTGGAGTAAGAGGCAAATGTGTTAATCTCTCTCTCTCTGTTTGGTTTTTTTTTGCTGCTATCTTTTCAATACAACATGATGTTAGTTTTAACCCTTGTAGTTGTTTTATTGTAGAGATCATTTTGGATGGCATTGCATAAGTGCTCATCTCTCTCTCCCTCTCTCTTTCTCTCTCTATGTTTCCTCTTTTCTACTGTTTTTCAGTATACCTTCATGTAAATACTAACTCTTGCTATTGTCTTTTGCAAAGATCAATTTGGGAAAGATTAGATAGGTGCTCATTTCTTTCTCTCTCTCGCATACTCACACACTCTCTCTTTCTTTCTCTTTGCATTTTCCCTTTTCTACTTTATTTACAATAGGGTAGGGTTTGATGCTAGTTCTAACTTAATTATCAATTGTTGTTGTAGCACTTAATACAAGTATGGGTAAATCTGCCATATTTTGTGGTGTCAAATTTTATTCATTTAATTAGTGACTTTTATGTTTGATGGGATTGATGTTTTCTTTTGTCCATCATTTGCAATGGGATATGATCAACAACTATTCAATCTTATCTTCAACAAATCAACTTATAGGTAAATTGGCTCTATTTTGTGTTGCTTCTATTTATGCAATTATCTAGACATTTTTTATTAAAAGGGATTCATGCATGTATTTTTTTGTACATGTAGATATTGTACAAGGTTTAGGTGAAGCACATAATTCTCAATCGACTATTTTGATGTGGTGAGTGATTCCTTTGTGCTGGATTATATGGATCTGCTAGAAGTCAATGGTTCAAAAATTGTTTTTTTAATTGGTCAATCCGGATCTCCATGCCAATTGGAAACGATCCATGAAACTCTTATATCATATCATCCCTATAATGCACAATGTGTTGAGTCATAAAATATCTTAGGTGTTAATCCAATGTGCTTATTAAGATTTGCATGCCATGTGGCTGTTATCCTTGTAACAACTACTCTATAATACCCACGTTTCATACAATGTATTGAGCCAAATCAGACTCCTATTCATTATAATGAAATTTATTTTGGCAAAATTCTCTGAGTAATCTTGTGCTATTCTTTCCTTTATATTCCAATAAATTTTAGTATTTTAAAAATTATCCCATACCAAAATTATAGATGGATTGATAATCGAGAAATCAACATCACGACTACTGGCCCTTAGAAACTTCGCACCACATAGACTATATAGAGACATCAAGAGTAAAGTTTGCAACAAGAAATGAAAATTTTCTGCATGTTTTCCCTATTAAAATTAACAGTGCTAGCAAAAACTATAAGTAAGAGTTGAAAATACAACACAGATGCACAGTCAAAGTTGAGAGTGAAGGACAAAAGTAAGAATTTAATTCTTATTTTTAAGGGCGCGTACAACAGTTTTGCACTAGGACATAGTCATAGGTCCAATGCACGAGGAGAACACTATACCAAAAAAGATAACATTACAAACTGTGTTCATTCCATTGGAACGAATGCATCCTTCACTACTTGAAGATTTCTTACATATTGGAAGTCCTTGGGAGTTACAGTGATGCGCTTTGCATATATTGCACAATGCTGAGCATCAGTCATCAAGTCAACTAAAAAGGCCTCTACAGCACACTACAGAGCATGAAGATATTCTTTTGTGAAGTGATCAATTCTATCCTAACCTTGTGCCAAAAACCACCTCCTGCTTTCTGTGCAGCAAAGGTCTTACACAATAAAGCAAACAAGTCTCGAGAAGCTTGCCTTTGGAATGATGAGATCAAAAGAGCGTTGATACCTCCTGATTTCTCTCAGAGCCATTGTACCTAGCTATTGTACCTAGCTTCCACTTGTGTTTCTTGTGGGGATGCTAAGGAGGACCCTTGTGAGGGCGGCTTGAGGAAGCTAGGTTAGGTTGAGAAGGAGGTGCATTTGAAATCCCATAAATTTTTGGCCTCCACAAATATTTAGATGTAAGGAAGGAAACTGAGAGAAGAGAGAAAGTTTAAATAGGAGGAGAAATTCTATTTAAGGAGAGAGAAATACTAGAAATAGAGAGAGAAAGGAAAGGAAGCCATGGAAGTTGAAGACAAGAAGGTTGGAGATGAAGAGGATTTGTATTACTTAATGAATGATAGTTGAATTAATGTACAACATGTATTTATTGAGATATTCCTAAAATATATCTCTAATTTCTCTTCATTACAGTCCATCCCCACTTGGATGCTTTTGTCCTCAAAAACAAAATAAGAACCTATTATAAAAATATATCAAATGATGGAGAGGGTAGAGTACTCTATTTTAGATATGATAAAGATATCCTAATCTTTAAGAATCTTAAGAGAGTGGATGAATCTATTATTGAATACCAACAATGAATGTAATATAGCTATGTTGCACCATAAAAGTGATGAGTTAGTCCAAAACTTTTTGTAGATGAGCTCTTGCAAAAAAGAGACACATTGTTGTCTACTCCATACCTTGTTGGACTAAATTTGTCATTACCATTGATTGCCTTATCTAAATTAGGCATGCTATAGCTCCAAAAGAAGCTCTATTTAAGCCTTATTAGTGCATGTATATCTCACTTCTCTATAATTAACACAAAATGAAATCTATCTTAGTTTTCCTTCATGCAACTACTATAGACAATGTCTAGAAACTGACATAGCCTTCTTTTTAAAAGATTACTTAAAGACATATAAAGAATTCCTAGATAATTTCTATTTTAAACAAAGATTTTTCCTTTGTCAAATCCTTTAACCATCTGGATCAAAGGACAACTGTTAACCCTCAATAGAACAAATTGAAAAATCTGGAAATTCGAAAGTAGATGACAATCCCAAGGAAAGAGGAAGATGGAGGACAAAGGTGCAATAAGGAAAATTTGAAGACACAAAGCGTAGGAAAAAGTCTAAATGTAAGAGGAAGGTGCACAAGAATAAGTGCAGGAAAGAGGAAGATGGAGGACAAAGGTGCAATAAGGAAAATTTAAAGACACAAAGCGTAGGAAAAAGTCTAAATGTAAGAGGAAGGTGCACAAGAATAAGTGCACCTTAATATTTTTTGTAAAAGAGCATTGAGCTCTCTCTCGTGCAAGTTGTAAAGAATGAGAGGCACAGGTTAAGGCCATGCTAATAAGAAAGGAGGAGGAAAAAGAGTGGGGAAATGGACCAAAAAGATGGATGACTACCCAAGGAGGATATAGGGCATGTATAAAAGTCAAAAAGTGAATGAAGAATCTCATTCCTTGGTGTGTGGCAAAACTTGCTCTCTTCTTGCTTCTTGCTCTTGCTTCGTTCTTGTATATGAGAGAGGGAGAGCGTGTGTGTGGGAGAGTGAGGGATAGTGGAGAAGCTCTTATTCTCCTCTCTTCATCTTCTCCTTTTTCTCTTCTTCTTTCTCGCGTATGGCTATGGAGTTTGAGGCTTGGAGCTTGGAGATGGATCTTTCTTGAAAGCACATCATGGATTGTGGGGCTATTGGTGGATTCATGGGAGGAGGTAACTCGATTGGACTCAAAGGTAAGTTCACTACATTTGTGTGTGAGAGAGAGAGTGTAGGCTATGTGAGAGGTAGCCATATCTCTCGGCTTGAAACACTTGAAGATATAAAGCAATCCATAGGTCTTGGCGGTGTGCTCACAAGAGCAATGATATTTTGCTTCCATTACTAGGACCAACGGATTCAAGCTTGAGTACTTGTAGGCTCCAAGTCAAGCAATGAAGTAGAATTTCATCTCCAAAACGATGCTTGGTTTAGGTAGGAAGTGAGGGAATCAGAGGGCGTCTGATCTCCTTTGTTTGATAGTTTAGATGTCAAAAGATTTAAGAGCATTAGTTAGATCAGTGGTGTGTTGTTTTACATTAGTAGGATGCATTAAGATTGGGAACAATGAAAAAAGAAGGGAAAGATAAGTCTCTAACAACCAGGAAACAAGGGAACATAGAAAGAAAAGAAAAAATATTTTTAATGCCTAGGAAAGAATAGGGATAGAGAAGAAAAAGAGAGGAACAAAAGGTGAGAAAGGGAAAAGAGAGAGCTCATTTGCACATTGAGATTGTGTGTGTGTGTGTGTGTGTGTGTGTGTGTGTGTGTGTGTGTGTGTGTGTGTGTGTGTGTGTGTGTGTGTGTGTGTGTGTGTGTGTGTGTGTGTGTGTGTGTGTGTGTGTGTGTGTGTGTGTGTGTGTGTGTGTGTGTGTGTGTGTGTGTGTGTGTGTGTGTGTGTGTGTGTGTGTGTGTGTGTGAGAGAGAGAGAGAGAGAGAGAGAGCTATAACTTAAGAGATAGTAGTAGCACAACAATCCTTGGTATCATCGCATATTTGCATTCGAGGTATGCCAGGTATGCCTTGAGTCCTCATTGATGTTCATTACATATAGTTAGAACCCTGGCAGCATTAACAGGTAGTACATTGGATTGTCTTTATCCATTTCTTGCTATTCAGTATTTTTCTTGCACCGCTCAAATGATGACCCATAGACATCAAAAGGCCGAATTTCCATTGGACTCAGATATCTGAGTATCTTTAGTCCATAGTCCACTCAAAAATCTGACTCAAACAAGTGTCCATTCAGACTCAGACCACTTTTTAGGCTTCAAATGGCCAAGACCCTGAGGCCTCCAATGGGGCTGACTCACAAATTTGGACAAGTATCCCTTGTCCAAGTTCGAGTCTAACGATTTTGACCATCATTTCTTTTAAAAGCCCACTCGGATGGCCAAATCAGGGACCCGAATAGTCGAGTCTAGGACTTGAACGAGTTGTCCAAAACACAAATTTTGACTGTTTTTTTACCATTCCAGGACCTGTTAAGGCCAACACCTAGTTTTCTAGTACACCAAGTTGGAACTCTGACCCGCATAGCAGATGAGACCATAGGGTTGATTGTTCCCAAAAAGTTGACCTAACAATCCAAGATGATTGAAACTGCTGACCACCAGCTACTTAACCTTGGTAGAGACCTAATGTGACAAGCCGCGCTAATCACCCACATCAAACCACCTATCAAAACCCATGAGGGATTTAAATTCAATGGTTAAAAGTCATCACAATCCACACAAAAGAGCTACAACTGCATGAAATTGATTGGATGTGATTGAATCCACCAAAAACTACACCTTGCATCATAGACACTTAAGTGCATGTGAAAACCAGAATGTGTGATTTTGCACAATTCACATCAAGTCACACTACTCAAGGATATACATGTGTGTACATTTGCAAAGTGATTGGATTAACAAGGAACACACTAAAGGAGATTAAAATAAGAAACAAAGCCACCAATAGGAGTGAATCCCAGATACTGGATGAGTGACCCAAGATACCAGAGACAAAGATCTAGGGAAGATAGGACTACTAGAACAAGGAAAGGAAGGACTATCCAAGATTAGAGACAGCATCCTAGTCAACCCCATAGAAATACTAAAGGGTTAGGAAACAACCATCATGGCAGGTACCAATTCGAACGAGAATGACCTTGATCTTAACCTTAACCTCAATGTGGCAGGATAACCAGATGACATTCGATGACTTATCACACAATATGACCAACAAATGAGGATAATGCATCATGGAAGACTTGCAATTGATAACATAGTAGCCAATCTTGAGGAGGAGAGGAGGCTAAGAAGAATCTTACTATAGCACGTAGCGAGCTATAGCCAAGAGCAAAGGGCTCAAAGGTCACAACAGGAGAGAGAGCTCAATGAGATTCACAGGATTCTAGCCATCTTAGGTAGAAATAGAATGAGAGGAAATGTTGATAGGGAGAGAGCCTTAGAATTAGATCTTATAGTGAGCGAGCTACTCACAAAGCAATTGCTAGATAATACCAGTACTAAGCAAAGAGGGTTAGCCTTAGAGCAGCATCATTCCTAACTGGGGTTGGGAGTCACCCCAAATGCCAGGAGACAAACAAAGATACCCATAGTTGCTAAGAACCTCAATGGGCCCTTATAGCTTTGTCAAGTAGTTTGAGCACGTGTATGAGGCTAACAACCTCATGGACCCCGCTCAATGGGCACATGCATTTGGTCTTTGCTTGGGAGACAAGGAATGGACTTGGTTTACCATCCTAGATAATGCTGAATGCAATAATTTCGATGATCTGAAGGATCCCTTCATCAAGAGATTCTTGGAGGCAAGATACTCTAACAACCTCATCATTAAGTTAATGAATGTTAGCCAAAAAGACAAAGAGGGCATACAAGACTATGCCACTCATGTGAGGAGTCTCTACAAAAGGATACCTATAGTAGCTGAGTGACCTAATGAGAGAGTGATTTCAACCATATTCATCAATGAGATCCACAATAAAGAGCTCTACAAGGCCTTAGCGAGCAACTCAAACCTACAAAGGGATGTGCTGGCAAGAGTCTTTAAGAAAGCTATATGGGTGGATGACTTGCTCAAAGATAGAAGCTCTAGGGCTATGCAGCATAGGGAACAACACATTTAGAAATGGCGAGAGAATTGTAGCACTTAGCAAACAATCAACCCCTAGTGAGCAAGATAAAGGAAAGAATGTCAACAACCAAACCCAATAAATAGCCAATCTAAAGTCAGAGCAACTAACCCAACTATAGGAGTTGAAAACACTTGCCATCCACCAAGCAATGCTCCACTACACTTTGTAAAGGAACCACTAGAGGAAGACTCATATGTGAACCATTATGTCTCTTATGACAAGGAGGGTAATCCCATACTGATGAACTTTAGCCTTGAGCTGGTCATGGCTTTAGGTAGAGGGAGAGGTAGAGACCTAAGAGGATGTCAAAAACATGAGCCCATGACATGTGGCCATCCAAAGCATATCTCATCCTGCTACCCTAAAAAAGAGCAAGCAAATAGAGAAAAGACCAACTTGAGTTGTCCCAAATGCGGAGTCACACACCTATTTGTTGATTTTCCTAGGCAAAAACCCTCCACTAGTTTAATAATTGTACCATATATGCCACTCAAACTCTTTTTTGTCGAGTCATTGGACAAAAATGCCACACCCATCCCCATAAATGTCATGACATGATTCCAAAAAAGTAGGTTGGTATTTGATTACTTGGACCTAGCAACCTAAATGCAACCTCTATAGGGAAGAAGATCTAGCAAAGGAGAAGAAAGGGGACTGAGGCAAAAATAATACTCAAGACAGAGAGTGCAACCACTCTAACAAAGGGAAAGTAGGTTACTGATGCAGAAGCAAAAACATTTGCTCCTAAGATGAGGGAGAAGAGAAGTGATAAGGTTTGGAGAGTACCCTAACCCCAAACCAACAACTAAAGATTGTGGATAAGGTCAAAGAATGGATAAAAGAAGCACAAGCTCACTTGCAAGATGCTGAACCTATCATTGAGGATGAGATTGATGACCTCTCAACCATGAGCCCCTAGTCTCTCCCACGTACTTGAGAGCAGGAGAGGCAACATCACCACATGCACAGTCGCATAGGCAGAACATGGATGGATGCCATGAATACATGAACTATCCGAGAGCATTGGCAGGAAGCCCATGAAGCAGGGGAAAAGATGGTTGGAAATTTTCTTGCCACACTTATATCAAATCCTCTCACATTGCCACTGGGAGAATTTCTTAGGCAAAACCCTGCACTATGGTGAGTGTTGAAATAATGGGTAGAACGAATTCATAGACATTAACTGCAAGACTTGCCCAACCATGACGCTGTGACGCACATACCAAGCATAATGCTAAATCCAATATCTACATCCCCACAAGTGAATGCCTTCTTGAAAGGCACTGAGATACACATAGTCTTACCTGTCATTGCCCTAGGAGGTACAACATGGAAGGGGATAGTAGACACAGGACTAGGAGTTAGTGTACTTAGCTATGCAATCTTGCAAGCTTGGGGAAACCCACTAGTGGAAATTGCACGGCTCAATGTCACTCTAATGAATGGGATAAAGGTTAAAACCTTCGAAGTCTTGAAGGATTGGCCACCCCCAAATTTTCACGTGAGGGGGGGGGCTGTTTTTTGTAGCCGCATAAATTAGGAAACGACGTCCTCATGGGTGCGACATGAAAAATGGTGTGGAGAGGGGCTATAGGCCATCTCCCACCTCAATATACCTGACATATATAGTCTTACCATCAGTCTCCTCTATCTCCTCGCTTCCAATCACCACCTCTCGCATGTCCAATGCCTACCTAGACATGGAGATCCTGTTCTAGTATTTCTCTCTCCTCCCTCTTTCTCTTCGAAGCGGTGGTTCATGTGTATGAAATCAAGAAGAAGAGGGGCTAAAGGATGCTTGTCCGGCATGAATTGGATTGCTCCAAGATCAAGAGGAGGCTAAAGGGAGATGTTTAGCATTGAAGATTTGCTGCTAGTTTGTCCGTTGGCAACGCGAAAAATAATCAAAAAACCCGCAACACGCAAGTAAGCAGTATGCGTCATTTTTACAAAGCAAATTTGCTTCTTTTTTATGTTCGATGGTTGGAATGGAATTCATATGGAAAAAAAAAATTTGGATCTTGTTTACATTATGATTGAGGGCTGTGCATAAAGAAAATGTAGACTTGTAACGATAAATAGTCACAATCATTAAATTATAACTCGAAAAGTGCCCTTTTAGAGTGAAAATGAAGATTTTTTTGGTTTCGGGTGCATGGGATAAAATTCTAATAAAAACCATTGTTCAACTATCACAATCAGTCACTAATCATTAATCAAAAAATTATCTATTTTCATGCACAAATAAATAGACAAAAATAGCTAAAATGGGGGAAATTTGGGATTTTCACATTATAAAAATCTAGAAAATTATGATTTGTGATTGTGGCTATATAACAAAGTTGAGGCATGAAGTTTGGCTTTAGTCTTGACTTTTTTTATGTGTCATAGTTTATGGTTTTTCCATTTTATGCGAAAAAATACATACGAAATAAAATCCTACACCTATGCAACGCAACATAACCTAAACATTAGAGGGAAGGAGTGATGTTAAGATATTAAGAGGGCTGAGAGGGTGTGAATCTTTGAAATATTTGATTATGCATTTCATTTAGAATTGCGATATTCCCGTTTAAGGGGCTAGTAGCACGAGAGATCGGTGCTAGTCTCCATACATCGAAGCATACGTTTAGTGAAAATCATGAAAGGGTTGTTTGCCACATCACAAAGTGTTGATTTGATGAATATTGTTTGTGCACTAGGATCATATGCACTATGCATAACGCATGACATGGTATCAGTCCTGGATTGCATAGCAATTGTCTTCCTAGGATACAACTTATACGTGGAGTGGAAAGGAGCCTTTGCTGTAGGGCAGTTGTATACTTTCCTTGGGACTGTTTGGTGAGGATCTATATATTCATGGATCGTACAAAACAAGAAAAGAGTGGAGTTTGTGCATTATGTTTTATATGGTTGAGCGACACATCTTCGGGCCAATCCTCGAGGTGTAGGAGAGTCATTGTGGAGCCACAACAATCAACCAAGGGGAGCTTCCTTATATTTGTGTTACGAGGCACTATGCCTATATGTTATGGGATCTCCCTCTGAGGACAAGGGAAGGTAAACATTGGACTACATATCAGCTACAAACACATAATTAAGTCTATCTAGTGTACATCAGTGTATTGCAGTCGCTCCTCGTTCGCGAGGCCATGTGGTGGGGTTGTCTGTTGTGTGCATGAGGTCTGACTAGTGCCATAGCCAATGCCGGCCCATTTTAGGTCCCATCATATTGGAATCTATGGAAGCACAAACATAAGCAAGAAGAGTGCAAAAGTTGTGGAGGTTTAAGAAAGAGGAGAGACACTAGTGTATGGAACTCCAACTATCACAATGTATGACTTACCTTGCCTTATTCTATTTGAAAATAGATGAGAGGGGAGAGAGGTAAAGCACTCAAGAGCACACACGCACAAACACACCAAAGTAATTGTTGAGATATCGAGCTCCACTCGTGATACGCCAGGGTGATCGTTGTGTATTTATGTCACTGACTTGTCAGTTGCAGACGCGGTTGGTACACCGCCCATGAATAATAGCTACATGATAGCTATCCTTATCTACTCTAGTTCGTGGCTCAGTTAGTATGCCACCTTAGTTAGTTGAGTTTGGTTTGAGACCCATATATAGGGTTCTTCTATTTCTTTGTATGAGAGTTCTTTTGGCTTACACAACTAAGAAGAGAAAAACTGTTTTCAGCCTCCACCCTTGTGTGTATTCCCCCATTGTGCAAGCAAGAAGAAAGCTACAAGTGAGACTCCTTCCTTCTCTCCCACAATCTTGACATGGTATCAGAGCCTTGTTCGTGGTAAGGAGCTCAAGAAAGCAAGCCAAGCTCGCGATGTTCTGGTAAGAGGAGCAGTGTTGCTTTCATTTTCTGTGTTGGGAGCAGATCTCTGCAGGTAGCATAGCCGAAAATTGCAAGAGTGCATTGTCTCAGGTTGAGACGCCCTTCGCGATGAAGCAAGAGGGCAGTATATGCTGCGGGAAAGAGCTTTAGCTCTTGGCGACCCTGTTTTTTTGATTTGAGGCCATTTCGGGGCCTGTTTTGGAGGCGGAGGTTTTCTGCACGCACTCAGGAAAAGGCCCAGTTTTATGCTGTGCAGCCACTGTTCTACAGGTCGGTGAAAAGTTTCTGTAGAAATTGCATCGTATGCTTGTGCGCAGAGACATTGGGAGTTACAGAATCATCCCTGTTGCCTGTTGATGCAAAATCGTCACTAGGAAGTGACTGTGTGGTCAAATACCACTTTCGTCAGTTTTGCAGATTTGCCCTTGTGAGGGTGAAGCTGTGTTTTTTGCAGTGACAGAATTTTTTGCAGTGTTCTGTAATGGCGTCTGATTCACTTTCACAGATTGTCACTGAAAAGCTTGACAAGAACAACTTCCAAGCATGGAAGTTTAGAATGACGAATTTCCTTATGGGAAAAGGATATTGGGAATTTGTTGCAGGAAATGAAGAGGAACCAGTTCTTCCTGATGTTCCCAATCAACAGCAAATGCAGGCATTCAAAGCATGGCATGAGAGAGCCAGGAAAGTTATGTACTGGCTGTCTATCAGTATTTCAGACTCTATGATTGTGCATATTCAGGATGCAAGTACGCCAAAGGAGGCATGGGATACTCTGTCAAAGATGTATAGCACAAATACGCAAGCCAAGAAAATGCAGCTCAAGCAAGAGTTGCACAATGTGCAAAGAGAAAATATGAGCATCAATGACTACCACATGAAGGTAAAGAAGATTGCAGATGCACTTGCTTCCATTGGGTCGCCAGTGGAAGATGATGATTTAGTTTCTGTGACCTTGAATGGTCTAGGAAAGGATTATGCACAGTTTCAGACATCCATTTCCGTCCGTGAAAGATTTCCTGATTTTGAGGAGTTGATTGCTCTTCTAATTTCTGAGGAGCAGAGAAATGGTGGTGCATCTTCTTCAGGAGGAACTTCAAAAGAAGCTGTCTTCTACTCAAATGCTGGAAGAGGTAGAGGCAGAGGTAGAGGAGGCCGATTTGGAGGCCGTGGTAGAAATCAAAATATGCAGCAAACTCAAGAAAACCAGTCCTATGGAGGAGGACGTGGTAACTCTAGAGGCAGGGGGAGCCAAAGAGGTCGTGGTGGATGGCAAAGAGGTCAAAATGCAAACAGTAATGTTGAATGCTACTATTGTGGTAAAATGGATCATATGGCTAAAGACTGCTATAAAAAGCAGAATGACATCATGAATGGAAAACTGCAACAAGGAAATTATGCATCTTCTAGTAGACAGGGTGATGACAGAAATGAGCATTTGTTTATGGTGCAGCACATGAACAATTCTGTGACAAATGCAGAAGAAAGCAACGATGTGTGGTATGTTGACTCAGGTGCATCAAACCACATGACAGGTCATGCAGAATGGATGGAGGATGCAAGGAAAATGGAAAAACCAGGATTTGTGGAGACTGGTGATGATACTGCACATCCGATTGTGCAGATTGGAAAAATTCATTTGTCTATGCAGGATGGAAAAAAGAAATACCTATCCGATGTATTTCATGTCCCGAATATCACCAAGAATCTGGTTTCTGTTGGTCAAATGGTTGAGCAGGGCTTGCAGGTCAGATTTAATCCTCATGG
The DNA here is from genome assembly GCF_053477565.2 of Lygodium microphyllum. Lineage (NCBI taxonomy): Eukaryota > Viridiplantae > Streptophyta > Polypodiopsida > Schizaeales > Lygodiaceae > Lygodium > Lygodium microphyllum. The sequence continues at coordinate 45,489,690 of NC_141164.1, forward strand.
ATGCTTTGTTGAGGATATGAAAAATAAAGGTCGCTTGATAGCAAAAGGAAAGAAGAAGGGCAGAATGTTTACGTTGGATGCAGACATGTCTGAATTGAGTGCAGCAATGTTTGCACATGGGACCGGTGTAGTTGCAGATATTGATATCTGGCATAAACGCATTGATCATGTTAATGTACAGCGACTTAAATCAATGCAGGCCCAAAATATTGTTGCTGGATTGCCTAAATTCAAGGTTGCAGAAATGCATAAGGTATGTGAAGCCTGTCAGTTTGGAAAACAGGCAAGGAAACCATTTCCTAGACATGTTCAAGAGAGTAAGAAGCCATTGGAATTAATCCACTCTGATGTGTGGACTACTAAAGCTGCATCTCTTGGAGGCTGTCATTATTTTGTCAGTTTTATTGATGACTATAGCAGAAAAGTTTGGGTGTATTTTATGAAAAAGAAAAGTGAAGTTTTTGGGCATTTCAAAACTCTTAAAGCTATGGTTGAAAAAAAAACAGGTCTGCAAGTAAAATGCCTAAGGTCAAATGGAGGGGGAGAGTACCTCTCAAATGAGTTTGCAAGGTTCCTGCAGGAGCATGGCATAAAGCAGCAATATTCATGCAGTCATACCCCACAGCAAAATGGAATTGCAGAAAGAAAAAACAGACATATTGGAGAGGTGTCTCGTGCCATGCTCAATGAAAAAGACCTGCCAGATTTTTATTGGGCTGAAGCAGTTGCTACAGCAGTCTACATAATGAACAGGACTCCCACTGCAGCAATACATGGAATGACTCCAGAGGAGAGGTATACTGGTAGGAAACCAGATATTTCTCATTTGAAAATTTTTGGTTTTTTTGCCTATGTACATGTGCCAGATGAGTTGAGATCCAAGTTGGATCCAAAAGCTGAGAAGTGCATCTTTATTGGATACTCTCTGCAGCAAAAAGGGTATAGATGCTATAACCCTTCTACTCGTAAGTTTACAGTGAGCAGAGATGTTGTTTTTGATGAGATGAGTAGCTGGTATAAACCAGTAAATGTGATTGATGATGTAGATGCACAAAATGGTAATGCTGCACAGAATTCACAGCAGCAGTCACAAAATATTAGTGAACCTGGAGCGTCCTCTAGCAGTGGTTCACATTCTTCGCCATGGATAGGCAGATTGAGATCAGGAGAATCTTCTCAAAGTAATGCATATAGTGGTATGCAGGTATCACGAAAAGGAAAAGAGAAGGTTGATCAGCCCATGTTTGATGTGAATGTAGGTCACTCTTATGTGGATGGTGAATCCAGTGGCTTAGAACAGAGCATTGATGATGAGTTGGGTATTCCCTCTATTGTTACACCTGGAGTAAGGAAGACCAGGGATGTTTTGAGAGCACCTGGGAGTGAACCCACTTTGCGCAGGTCTACCAGAGTTAGGTATCCTGTGGATAGGCTGAAATATGATGGATTTACAGCCATTCACTATGCATATATGGTCAAGGTGATACAGGAACCAGAACCCACTTCTTTTGAGCAAGCCATGGGAAAAGAAAAATGGGAGAAAGCCATGGATGAAGAAATGGATGCCTTCGAAGCAAATGCTACATGGGAATTGGTACCTTTGCCTAAAGGTAAGAATGCAATTGGCTGTAAGTGGGTTTATAAGGTGAAGCACAATGCAGATGGTTCTGTGAACAGATACAAGGCAAGATTAGTAGTCAAGGGGTATGCACAAACATATGGCATTGACTATGAAGAAACATTCAGTCCGGTTGCAAGGATGGCAACCGTAAGAGCAGTCATTGCTATGGCTGCGTCAAAGGGATGGTCTTTACATCAGATGGATGTAAAGAATGCCTTCTTGCATGGTGATTTGCAAGAAGAGGTCTATATGGAGCAGCCACCAGGTTATGTGCATGCTGTTCATCCTGAGTTTGTTTGCAGGTTGAAGAAAGCTTTGTGTGGATTGAAGCAAGCACCTAGAGCATGGTCTGACAAGATAGGACAGTATCTTGTCACTATTGGCTTTCAGATTTCCAAGGCAGATTTCTCACTTTATGTGAGAAAAACAGAGAAAGGTATTATGCTACTTGTCATTTATGTTGATGATTTGATTATGACATGTGACAGTGATGAAGATATCCTTCATGTGAAAATGCTATTGAAGCAGAAGTTTGAGATGAAGGATTTGGGAGAGCTGCGTTATTTCTTGGGCATTGAGGTGATTAGATCACCAAGTGGGATACAGCTCTTGCAGAGGCAATATGGATTGGACATGCTGTCCAAATATGGGATGACAGGCTGTAAGCCTATTTCAGTTCCTTTGGAGCAGAATGTGAAGATGAGCACAGATGCAGGTGAGCTTCTAGAAGACCCTACTATGTACAGACGCATAGTAGGAAGTTTGATTTATATGACTATTACCAGGCCAGATTTGAGCTATGCTGTTGGATTGGTAAGTTAGTTTATGCAGGCTCCAAGGAAATCACATTTGGATGCGGCTAGACGCATACTCAGGTATGTGAAGTCCACATTGCAGTATGGACTATTTTATGAGACTGGGGTTCAGATACAGTTGCATGGATACACTGATGCTGATTGGGCTGGTAGCATTTCTGATAGACGATCTACCAGTGGATATGTGTTCTCTTTTGGGAGTGCTGCAGTCACTTGGAGCAGCAAGAAACAGCCTACAGTTGCCTTGTCGAGCACAGAGGCTGAGTACAGGGGTGCAGCAATGGCTGCATGTGAGGTAGCTTGGTTGCATAAGCTACTTTATGATATGCATCAGTCTACAGATGGGCCAGTTGTCATTTATTGTGACAACATGAGTAGTATACACTTGGCAAATAACCCAGTCTATCATGCTAGAACAAAGCACATTGAGGTGCATTATCACTATGTGCGGGAGAGGGTTTTACTAGGTCTTATTGATCTAGTTTATGTCAGCACAGAGGATCAGGTAGCTGACATATTCACGAAGGCATTGGGCGCAGAGAAGCTGCGCAAGTTCAGAGACCTGCTTGGTGTGCAGGAATTGGGATTGAGCTCGAGGGGGAGTGTTGAGATATCGAGCTCCACTCGTGATACGCCAGGGTGATCGTTGTGTATTTATGTCACCGACTTGTCAGTTGCAGACGCGGTTGGTACACCGCCCATGAATAATAGCTACATGATAGCTATCCTTATCTACTCTAGTTCGTGGCTCAGTTAGTATGCCACCTTAGTTAGTTGAGTTTGGTTTGAGACCCATATATAGGGTTCTTCTATTTCTTTGTATGAGAGTTCTTTTGGCTTACACAACTAAGAAGAGAAAAACCATTTTCAGCCTCCACCCTTGTGTGTATTCCCCCATTGTGCAAGCAAGAAGAAAGCTACAAGTGAGACTCCTTCCTTCTCTCCCACAATCTTGACAGTAATGGAGATTGGAGAACACAAAGAGATAGGGCTAAAATATTCTTCTTCTTCTTTCCTCTTCTTCTACACAAAATAAATAAGTTTACAATACGATAAAAGACTAAAATGAAAGTACTACAACATATGTATAGATAGTCACTAAGTGTGAACCCACTAGGAAAGAAGAGGTGGCACAATAATTGTACCATAACCAAGGATGGACTACATAGGCGTAGTTTAGTGATAGAATCACTGGTGTATCCTCATATCAGTTACCTAACACACCAATGGATAATATCATACCATAGTACCTACCAAGACACGTAGATGCCAACTCCTGTAGAGCTCAATATATCAACACTATTTTACTAAAAGAATAAAGAATAAAGGGATAGTGATGGGCACCCACCACCTATAGTGTACATGTGTGTAGGTTGTTTATATCAAACACACACCATACACACAAGAGGAAGCTTACTCAAGAATATAAAAAGAAAGATGGAGGCCAAAACATCTTCTTGTTGGCTTCTTCTTCTTCTTCCATACACGCTCACAGGTTGCCATAGTAGCACCTCTATACTCAGCATCTATACTTGATAAAGTAATGGTAAGATACTTTTTTATGCTCCGAGTAACTATTGCACTACCAAGGGAAAACATGAATCCATTGATAGATCTTTTGTCAAACATGCTACTAGACCATTTTGCATCTGTATATCCAAATACTTTATCTCTACTTGCCTCATAAAAAAGTCCATAATACAAAGTGGACTTTACATATCTCAATATTCATCTAACTGCATCCAAGTGAGGCTTTCTAGGCATCTGCATAAATTGACTAACAAGGGCAACAATGAAGGGAGCTTCGACCTCAACCCCCGAGACCTACGGACTACTTATTGGTCAAGTGTTTCAAGCCGAGCAGCCATAGCTACCTCTCACATAGCCTACGCGCCCTCCCTAGCTATGGGGTGTAGTGAGCTTACCTTGATGCTTGATCGAGTACCCTCCTCTCTCGTGCACGCCGGTAGCTCCACGATCCTTGAGGCAAGCTTAAGCAACCTCAATACCTCTCCAACAAGCTCCATCCTCCATAGTTGCACGAGACAAGAGAAGAATAGAGAAGAGAAGAAGATCAAGAGAGGAGATGGGGAGCTTCTTCTCCTCGATCCGTCACTCTCACACACTCACTCCCTACCCTCACTTACTCCCTCTCTCAAGCACAAGAAAGAATGCAAGACGAAGAGAAGAAGAAGAAGAAGCTTTTTGCCACACACAAGAATGAGCTTCTCATTCACTTTTCAAGTTTATATACAAAACCCTAAATCCCTTTTGGGCGGTTATCCCCTTATCTCTTTTTTACATGACCGGATGTGGCCTAGGCCCTTTTTCCCATTGTCCTCCTATCTTCCTAGCTTCCTTTCCACCACCCGCCTACATTTACAAATTGCACAGGTGAGAGCCCGTAGGTGAGAGCCCAGCACTCTTAAAATAAATCATGGTGCACCTTGCACTTTTTAACAACAATATAGACTCACGCTTTTTCTCCTGCGCCTTTTTCCTTGATTTAGGACTTTTCTACACTTCTTGTGTTTCCAAATTCTTCTTGGCGCATCTTCATCTTCTGTTTCACTTTTGCCTTGGCCTTGTCTTCTGCTTTAGATTTTCTGGTTTTTCCACCTTGTTCATTTGAGGGTTAACATTACCCCCCTCCTAGATGAGTGCCAATCCCATGGCACTCACCATCATAGGTAGCAAGCTTTGGCATTCACCAAAGACGTGGGTGGAAGGGACATCTGTGGTTTGCCGTGGAGGAGTTTTAGTGGTGGTGTGCAGATGAAGGTCATTGGGGGCACGTTGTTGGTGATAGGGCTGGGAGTTGCACTCATGGGTTGGCACAGGTGGTGATGTTTTGGGGATTCTGTGGGGCCGATGATTCTTGGTGGACTTGCATGATGATAAAGGATAAGAATTCAGAGTTGAGTGTTGATGAAGGGCGAACGACACTTTTGTTGGAGTCTTCACTACCTACAATTGAGAACCTCTCATATGTGGTCTCTCCCTCGGGGTAGTGCTAGTCTTTTTATCGTGCACAAGACGTAGTTCGATTAGTTTGGGAGACAAGTCGAACTCTAAGCAAGCTGAGAGTATTTGTCAAGATTGTGGGAGAGAAGGAAGGAGTCTCACTTGTAGCTTTCTTCTTGCTTGCACAATGGGGGAATACACACAAGGGTGGAGGCTGAAAATGGTTTTTCTCTTCTTAGTTGTGTAAGCCAAAAGAACTCTCATACAAAGAAATAGAAGAACCCTATATATGGGTCTCAAACCAAACTCAACTAACTAAGGTGGCATACTAACTGAGCCACGAACTAGAGTAGATAAGGATAGCTGCCATCTAGCTATTATTCATGGGCGGTGTACCAACCACATCTGAGCTAACAAGTCGGTGACATAAATGCACAACGGTCACCCTGGCGTATCACGAGTGGAGCTCAATATCTCAACACTCCCCCTCGAGCTCAATCCCAATTCCTGCACACCAAGCAGGTCTCTGAACTTGCGCAGCTTCTCTGTGCCCAATGCCTTCGTAAATATGTCAGCTACCTGATCCTCTATGCTGACATAAACTAGATCAATAAGACCTAGTAAAACCCTCTCCCGCACATAGTGATAATGCACCTCAATGTGCTTTGTTCTAGCATGATAGACTGGATTATTTGCCAAGTGTATACTACTCATGTTGTCACAATAAATGACAACTGGGCCATCTGTAGACTGATGCATATCATAAAGTAGCTTATGCAACCAAGCTAGCTCACATGCAGCCATTGCTGCACCCCTGTACTCAGCCTCTGTGCTCGACAAGGCAACTGTAGACTGTTTCTTGCTGCTCCAAGTGACTGCAGCACTCCCAAAAGAGAACACATATCCATTGGTAGATCATCTATCAGAAATACTACCAGCCCAATCAGCATCAGTGTATCCATGCAACTGTATCTGAACCCCAATCTCATAAAATAGTCTATACTGCAATGTGGACTTCACATACCTCAGTATGCGTCTAGCCGCATCCAAATGCGGTTTCCTTGGAGTCTGCATAAACTGACTTACCAATCCAACAATATAGCTCAAATCTGGCCTGGTAATAGTCATATAAATCAAACTTCCTACTATGCCTCTGTACATAGTAGGGTCTTCGAGGAGCTCACTTGCATCTGCGCTCAACTTCACATTCTGCTCCAAAGAAAGTGAAATAGGCTTATAGCCTGTCATCCCATATTTGGACAGCATGTCCAATCCATACTGCCTCTGCAAGAGCCATATCCCACTTGGTGATCTAATCACCTCAATGCCCAAGAAATAACGTAGCTCTCCCAAATCCTTCATCTCAAACTTCTGCTTCAATAGCATTTTCACATGAAGGATATCTTCATCACTATCACCTGTGATAATCAAATCATCAACATAAATGACAAGCAGCATAATACCTTTCTCTGTTTTTCTCACATAAAGTGAGAAATCTGCCTTGGAAATCTGAAAGCCAATAGTGACAAGATACTGTCCTATCTTGTCAGACCATGCTCTAGGTGCTTGCTTCAAGCCATACAAGGCTTTCTTCAACCTGCAAACAAACTCAGGATGAACAGCATGCACATAACCTGGTGGTTGCTCCATATAGACCTCTTCTTGCAAATCACCATGCAAGAAGGCATTCTTTATATCCATCTGATGTAAAGATCATCCCTTTGATGCAACCATAGCAATGACTGCTCTTATGGTTGCCATCCTTGCAACCGGACTGAATGTTTATTCATAATCAATGCCATATGTTTGTGCATACCCCTTGACTACTAATCTTGCCTTGTATCTGTTCATCACAGAACCATCTGCATTGTGCTTCACCTTATAAACCCACTTACAACCAATTGCATTCTTATCTTTAGGCAAAGGTACCAATTCCCATGTAGCATTTGCTTCCAAAGCATCCATTTCTTCATCCATGGCTTTCTCCCATTTTTCTTTTCCCATGGCTTGCTCAAAAGAAGTGGATTCTGGTTCTTGTATCACTTTGACCATATAGGCATAGTGAATGGCTGTAAATCCATCATATTTCAGCCTATCCACAGGATACCTAGCTCTGGTAGAACTGCGCAAAGTAGGCTCACTTCTAGATGCTCTCAAAACATCCCTGGTCTTCCTTACTCCAGGTGTAACAACAGAAGGAATACCCAACTCATCATCAATGCTCTGTTCTGAGCCACTGGATTCACCATCCACATAAGACTGACCTGCATTCACATCAAACATGGGCTGATCTACCTTCTCTTTTCCTTTTCGTGAAACCTGCATACCACTATCTGCATTGTTTTGAGGAGATTCTCCTAATCTCAATCTGCCTGTCCATGGTGAAGAATGTGAACCACTGCTAGAGGACGCTCCAAGTCCACTAATATTTTGTGACTGCTGATGTGAATTCTGTGCAGCATTACCATTTTGTGCATCTACATTATCAATCACATTTACTGGTTTATACCAGCTACTCATCTCATTAAAAAAAACATCTCTGCTCACTGTAAACTTACGAGTAGAAGGGTTATAGCATCTATACCCTTTCTGCTCTGCAGAGAGTAACCAATAAAGATGCACTTCTCAGCTTTTGGATCCAACTTGGATCTCAACTCATCTGGCACATTAACATAGGCAATGCAACCAAAAATTTTCAAATGAGAAATATCTGATTTCCTACCAGTATATCTCTCCTCTGGAGTCATCCCATATATTGCTGCAGTGGGAGTCCTGTTCATTATGTAGACTGTTGTAGCAACTACTTCAGCCCACAGTAAAAATCTGGCAAGTCTTTTTCATTGAGCATGGCACGAGATACCTCTCCAATATGCCTGTTTTTCCTTTCTGCAATTCCATTTTGTTGTGGGGTATGACTGCATGAATATTGCTGCTATATACCATGCTCCTACAGGAACCTTGCAAATTCATTTGAGAGGTACTCTCCCCCTCCATCTGACCTTAGGCATTTTATTTACAGGCATGTTTCTTTTTCAACCATAGCTTTAAGAGTTTTGAAATGGCCAAAAACTTCAATTTTCTTTTTCATAAAATACACCCAAACTTTTCTGCTATAGTCATCAATAAAAGTGACAAAATAATGACAACCTCCAAGAGATGCAGCTTTAGTAGTCCACACATCAGAGTGGATTAGTTCCAATGGCTTCTTACTCTCTTGAACATGTCTAGGAAATGGTTTCCTTGCCTGTTTTCCAAACTGACAGGCTTCACATACCTTATGCATTTCTGCAACCTTGAATTTAGGCAATCCTGCAACAATATTTTGGGCTTGCATTGATTTTAGTCATTGTACATTGACATGACCAATGCGTTTATGCCAGATATCAATATGTGCAACTACACCGGTCCCATGTGCAAACATTGCTGCATTCAATTCAGGCATGTCTGCATCCAACGTAAACATTCTGCCCTTCTTCTTTCCTTGTGCTATCAAGCGACCTTTATTTTTCATATCCTCAACAAAGCATCCATGAGAATTAAATCTGACCTGCAAGCCCTGCTCAACCATTTGACCAACAGAAACTAGGTTCTTGGTGATATTCGAGACATGAAATACATCCGATAGGTATTTCTTTTTCCCATCCTGCATAGACAAAGGAATTCTTCCAATCTGCACAATAGGATGTGCAGTATCATCACCAGTCTCCACAAATCCTGGTTTTTCCATTTTCCTTGCATCCTCCATCCATTCTGCATGACCTGTCATGTGGTTTGATGAACCTGAGTCAACATACCACACATCGTTGCTTTCTTCAGCACTTGTCACAGAATTGGTCATGTGCTGCACCATAAACAAATGCTCATTTCTGTCATCACCTTGTCTACTAGAAGATGCATAATTCCCTTGTTGCAATTTTTCATTCATGATGTCATTCTACTTTTTATAGCAGTCTTTAGCCATATGACCCATTTTACCACAGTAGTAGCATTCAACATTGTTGTTTGCATTTTGGCCTCTTTGCCATCCACCAGGACCTCTTTGGCTCCCCCTGCCTCTAGAGTTACCACGTCCTCCTCCATAGGACAGGTTTTCTTGAGTTTGCTGCATATTCTGATTTTTACCACGGCCTCCAGATGGGCCTCCTCTACCTCTGTCTCTACCTCTTCCAGCATTTGAGTAGAAGACAGCTTCTTTTGAAGTTCCTCCTGAAGAAGATGCACCACCATTTCTCTGCTCCTCAGAAATTAGAAGAGCAATCAACTCCTCAAAATCAGGAAATCTTTCACGGACGGAAATGGATGTTCAGAACTGTGCATAATCCTTTCCTAGACCATTCAAGGTCGCAGAAACTAAATCATCATCTTTCACTGGTGACCCAATGGAAGCAAGTGCATCTGCAATCTTCTTCACCTTCATGTGGTAGTCATTGATGCTCATACTTTCTCTTTGCATATTGTGCAGCTCTTGCTTGAGTTGCATTTTCCTGGCTTGAGTATTTGTGCTATACATTTTTGACAGAGTATCCCATGCCTCCTTTGGCGTACTTGCATCTTGAATATGCACAATCATAGAGTCTAAAATGCTGATAGACAGCCAGTACATAACTTTCCTGGCTCTCTCATGCCATGTTTTAAATGCCTGCATTTGCTGTTGATTGGGAACATCAGGAAGAACTGGTTCCTCTTCATTTCCTGCAACAAATTCCCAATATCCTTTTCCCATAAGGAAATTCGTCATTCTAAACTTCCATGCTTGGAAGTTGTTCTTGTCAAGCTTTTCAGTGACAATCTGTGAAAGAGAATCAGACCCCATTACAGAACACTGCAAAAAATTATGTCACTGCAAAGAACACAGCTTCAGCCTCACAAGGGCAAATCTGCAAAACTAACGAAAGTGGTATTTGACCACACAGTCACTTCCTAGTGACAATTTTGCATCAACAGGCAACAAGGACGATTCTGTAACTCCTAATGTCTCTGCACACAAGCATACGATGCAATTTCTACAGTAACTTTTCACCGACCTGTAGAATAGTGGTCGCACAGCATAAAACAGGGCATTTTCCTAAGTGCGTGCAGAAAACTTCCGCCTCCAAAACAGGCCCTGAAATGGCCTCAAATAAAAAAAACAGAGCAACCGAGGGCTAAAGCCCTCACCCGCAGCATATACTGCCCACTTGCTACACAGCGAAGGGCGTCTCGATCTGAGATAATGCACTCTTGCACTTCCCGGCTATGCTACCTGCAGAGACTTGCTCCCAAAACAGAAAAATGAAAGCAACACTGGTCCTCTTACCAGAACACCGCGAACTTGGTTTGCTTTCTTGAGCTCCTTACCACGAAAAAGGCTCTGATACCATGTCAAGATTGTGGGAGAGAAGAAAGGAGTCTCACTTGTAGCTTTCTTGCTTGCACAATGGGGGAATACACACAAAGGTAGAGGCTGAAAACAGTTTTCCTCTTCTTAGTTTGTGTAAGCCAAAAGAACTCTAGTACATAGAAATAGAAGAACCCTATATATGGGTCTCAAACCAAACTCAACTAACTAAGGTGGCATACTAACTGAGCCACAAACTAGAGTAGATAAGGATAGCTGTCATCTAGCTATTATTCATGGGCGGTGTACCAACCGCATCTGAGCTAACAAGTCGGTGACATAAATGCACAACGGTCACCCTGCCGTATCACGAGTGGAGCTCGATATCTCAACAGTATTGTCCTACACTTGAGGACCCAAACTACGTATATATTTTGGTGCAGATATGATGTGAGTGCTCGTGCATACTTAGGTATTAGGTACTTAGAAGATTGTAGGTCTTGTTCCTCGTAACAATGTATGGATGAAGCGAAGTTGTCTAGTTGAGGAGAAGTACACATGAAGGTGTATGAGAAATCCTTTGCATTTTGACAGCACGATGTAGCATAATTGAACATATTGACACCAAACTTCAGTAAGCTGGTAGCTACCGGGGTTACTTCGATGATTACGATGTAATTTTCATGGCCATTCGTGCGGTGCTTACCACATTCGATTGCAATGGTATTAAGGCAGATGCAAAAAGGAAATGTGCAATTGGGTCAGGGTGACAGGTCTAACCATAGGTGAGACAAGCTCCCTAGGTATGTTCTACCCTTGATGTGCCCTGAACAATTTTGGGGGATATGTAGAGGGCTAGGGGATTAAGGACGGAGCTAGCTGACCAAGGTCACTGGGCGTACCTAACTTGAGGGCCCCAAGATGCCGTGCTGTGATTATGTGTCAAGATTGTGGGAGAAAAGGAAGGAGTCTCACTTGTAGCTTTCTTGCTTGCACAATGGGGGAATACACACACAGGTGGAGGCTGAAAATAGTTTTCCTCTTCTTAGTTGTGTAAGCCAAAAAGAACTCTAGTACATAGAAATAGAAGAACCCTATATATGGGTCTCAAACCAAACTCAACTAACTAAAGTGGCATACTAACTGAGCCAGAACTAGAGTAGATAAGGATAGTTGTCATCTAGCTATTATTCATGGGCGGTGTACCAACCGCATCTGCAACTGATAAGTCGGTGACATAAATGCACAACGGTCACCCTGGCATATCACGAGTGGAGCTAGATATCTCAACACTCCCCCTCGAGCTCAATCCCAATTCCTGCACACCAAGCAGGTCTCTGAACTTGCGCAGCTTCTCTACGCCCAATGCCTTCATGAATATGTCAGCTACCTGATCCTCTGTGGTGACATAAACTAAATCAATAAGACCTAGTAAAACCCTCTCCCACACATAGTGATAATGCACCTCAATGTGCTTTGTTCTAGCATGATAGACTGGGTTATTTGCCAAGTGTATACTACTCATGTTGTCACAACAAATGACAACTGGCCCATCTGTAGACTGATGCATATCATAAAGTAGATTATGCAACCAAGCTAACTCACATGCAGCCATTGCTGCACCCCTGTACTCAGCCTCTGTGCTCGACAAGGCAACTGTAGGCTGTTCCTTGCTGCTCCAAGTGACTGCAGCACTCCCAAAAGAGAACACATATCCATTGGTAGATCGTCTATCAGAAATACTACTAGCCCAATCAGCATCAGTGCATCCATGCAACTATATCTGAACCCCAGTCTCATAAAGTAGTCCATACTGCAATGTGGACTTCACATACCTGAGTATGCATCTAGCCACATCCAAATGCGGTTTCCTTGGAGCCTGCATAAACTGACTTACCAATCCAACAGCATAGCTCAAATCTGCCTGGTAATAGTCATATAAATCAAACTTCCTACTATGCCTCTGTACATAGTAGGGTCTTCCAGAAGCTCACCTGCATCTGCACTCAGCTTCACATTCTGCTCCAAAGGAACTGAAATAGGCTTACAGCTTGTCATCCCATATTTGGACAGCATGTCCAATCCATACTGCCTCTGCAAGAGCCATATCCCACTTGGTGATCTAATCACCTCAATGCCCAAGAAATAACGCAGCTCTCCCAAATCCTTCATCTCAAACTTCTGCTTCAATAGCATTTTCACATGAAGGATATCTTCATCACTGTCACCTGTCATAATCAAATCATCAACATAAATGACAAGTAGCATAATACCTTTCTCTGTTTTTCTCACATAAAGTGAGAAATTTGCCTTGGAAATCTGAAAGCCAATAGTGACAAGATACTGTCCTATCTTGTCAGACCATGCTCTAGGTGCTTGCTTCAAGCCAAACAAGGCTTTCTTCATCCTACAAACAAACTTAGGATGAATAGCATGCACATAACCTGGTGGCTGCTCCATATAGACCTCTTCTTACAAATCACCATGCAAGAAGGCATTCTTTACATCCATCTGATGTAAAGACCATCCCTTTGATGCAGCCATAGCAATGACTGCTCTTACGGTAGCCATCCTTGCAACCGGACTAAATGTTTATTCATAATCAATGCCATATGTTTGTGCATACCCCTTGACTACTAATCTTGCCTTCTATCTGTTCACAGAACCATCTACATTGTGCTTCACCTTATAAACCCACTTACAACCAATTGCATTCTTATCTTTAGGCAAAGGTACCAATTCCCATGTAGCATTTGCTTCTAAGGCATCCATGGCTTTCTCCCATTTTTCTTTTCCCATGGCTTGCTCAAAAGAAGTGGGTTCTGGTTCCTGTATCACGTTGACCATATAGGCATGAAGAATGGCTGTAAATCCATCATATTTCAGCCTTTCCATAGGATATCTAGCTCTAGTAGACCTGCACAAAGTAGGCTCACTTCCAGGTGCTCTCAAAACATCCCTGGTCTTCCTTACTCCAGGTGTAACAATAGAAGGAATACCCAACTCATCAATGCTCTGTTCTGAGCCACTGGATTCACCATCCACATAAGACTGACCTGCATTCACATCAAACATGGGCTGATCTACCTTCTCTTTTCCTTTTCGTGATACCTGCATACCACTATCTGCATTGCTTTGAGAAGATTCTCCTAATCTCAATCTGTCTATCCATGGGGAAGAATGTGAACCACTGCTAGAGGACACTCCAGGTCCACTAATATCTTGTGACTGCTACTGTGAATTCTGTGCAGCATTACCATTTTGTGCATCTACATTATCAATCACATTTACTGGTTTATACCAACTAGTTATCTCATCAAAAACAACATCTCTGCTCACTGTAAACTTATGAGTAGAAGGGTTATAGCATCTATACCCTTTTTGCTCTGCAAAGAGTAACCAAATAAAGATGCACTTCTCAGCTTTTGGATCCAACTTGGATCTCAACTCATCTGGCACATGAACATAGGCAATGCAGCCAAAAATTTTCAAATGAGAAATATCTGGTTTCCTACCAGTATACCTCTCCTCTAGAGTCATCCCATGTATTGCTGCAGTGGGAGTCCTGTTCATTATGTAAACTGCTGTAGCAACTGCCTCAGCCCAATAAAAATCTGGCAGTTCTTTTTCATTAAGCATGGCACGAGATACCTCTCCAATATGCCTGTTTTTCCTTTCTGCAATTCCATTTTGTTGTGGGTTATGATTGCATGAATATTGCTGCTTTATGCCATGCTCTTGCAGGAACCTTGCAAACTCATTTGAGAGGTACTCTCCCCTTCCATCTGACCTTAGGCATTTTATTTGCAGGCCTGTTTCTTTTTCAACCATAGCTTTAAGAGTTTTGAAATGCCCAAAAACTTTACTTTTCTTTTTCATAAAATACACCCAAACTTTTCTGCTATAGTCATCAATAAAAGTGACAAAATAATGACAGCCTCCAAGAGATGCAACTTTAGTAGTCCACACATCAGAGTGGATTAATTCCAATGGCTTCTTACTCTCTTGAACATGTCTAGGAAATGGTTTCCTTGCCTGTTTTCCAAACTGACAGGCTTCACATACCTTATGCATTTCTGCAACCTTGAATTTAGGCAACCCTGCAACAATATTTTGGGCTTGCATTGATTTAAGTCATTGTACATTAACATGACCAATGCGTTTATGCCAGATATCAATATGTGCAACTACACTGGTCCCATGTGCAAACATTGCTGCACTCAATTCAGGTATGTCTGAATCCAACGTAAACATTCTGCCCTTCTTCTTTCCTTTTGCTATCAAGCGACCTTTATTTTTCATATCCTCAACAAAGCATCCATGAGAATTAAATTTGACCTGCAAGCCCTACTCAACCATTTGACCAACAGAAACCAAGTTCTTGGTGATATTCGGAACATGAAATACATCCAACAGGTATTTCTTTTTCCCATCCTGCATAGACAAAGGAATTTTTCCAATCTGCACAATAGAATGTGCAATATCATCACCAGTCTCCACAAATCCTGGTTTTTCCATTTTCCTTGCATCCTCCATCCATTCTGCATGACCTGTCATGTGGTTTGATGCACCTGAGTCAATATACCATACATCGTTGCTTTCTTCTGCACTTGTCACAGAATTGTTCATGTGTTGTACCATAAACAAATGCTCATTTTTGTCATCACCCTGTCTACTAGAAGATGCATAATTCCCTTGTTGCAATTTTCCATTCATGATGTCATTCTGCTTTTTATAGCAGTCTTTAGCCATATGACCCATTTTACCACAGTAGTAGCATTCAACATTACTGTTTGCATTTTGGCCTCTTTGCCATCCACCACGACCTCTTTGGCTCCCCTTGCCTCTAGAGTTACCACGTCCTCCTCCATAGGACTGGTTTTCTTGAGTTTGCTGCATATTCTGATTTCTACCACGGCCTCCAGATCGGCTTCCTCTACCTCTGCCTCTACCTCTTCCAGCATTTGAGTAGAAGACAGCTTCTTTTGAAGTTCCTCCTGAAGAAGATGCACCACCATTTCTCTGCTCCTCGGAAATTAGAAGAGCAATCAACTCCTCAAAATCAGGAAATCTTTCACGGACGGAAATGGATGTTTGGAACTGTGCGTAATCCTTTCCTAGACCATTCAAGGTCACATAAACTAAATCATCATCTTCCACTGGCGACCCAATGGAAGCAAGTGCATCTGCAATCTTCTTCACCTTCATGTGGTAGTTATTGATGCTCATATTTTCTCTTTGCACATTGTGCAACTCTTGCTTGAGCTACATTTTCCTGGCTTGCGTATTTGTGCTATACATTTTTGACAAAGTATCCCATGCCTCCTTTGGCATACTTGCATCTTGAATATGCACAATCATAGAGTCTGAAATGCTGATAGACAGCCAATACATAACTTTCCTGGCTCACTCATGCCATGCTTTAAATGCCTGCATTTGCTGTTAATTGGGAACATCAGGAAGAACTGGTTCCTCTTCATTTCCTGCAACAAATTCCCAATATCCTTTTCCCATAAGGAAAGTCGTCATTCTAAACTTCCATGCTTGGAAGTTGTTCTTGTCAAGCTTTTCAGTGACAATCTGTGAAAGAGAATCAGACGCCATTACAGAACACTGCAAAAAATTCTGTCACTGCAAAGAACACATCTTCAGCCTCACAAGGGCAAATTTGCAAAACTGACGAAAGTGGTATTTGACCACACAGTCACTTCCTAGTGACGATTTTGCATCAACAGGCAACAAGGATGATTCTGTAACTCCCAATGTCTCTGCGCACATGCATACAATGCAATTTCTACAGTAACTTTTCACCAACCTGTAGAATAGTGGTCGCACAGCATAAAACAAGGCATTTTCCTGAGTGCATGCAGAAAACTTCTGCCTCCAAAATAGGCCTTGAAATGGCCTCAAATCAAAAAAATAGAGCAACCAAAGGCTAAAGCCTTTTCCCGCAGCATATACTACCCTCTTGCTACACCGCGAAGGGTGTCTCAATCTGAGACAATGCACTCTTGCACTTTTCGGCTGTGCTACCTGCAGAGATTTGCTCCCGAAATAGAAAAATGAAAGCAACATTAGTCCTCTTACCAGAACACCGCGAACTTGGCTTGCTTTCTTGAGCTCCTTACGACGAACAAGGCTCTAATACCATGTCAAGATTGTGGGAGAGAAGGAAGGAGTCTCACTTGTAGCTTTCTTGCTTACACAATGGGGGAATACACACACAAGTGGAGGCTGAAAACAGTTTTCCTCTTCTTAGTTGTGTAAGCCAAAAAGAACTCTAGTACATAGAAATAGGAGAACCCTATATATGGGTCTCAAACCAAACTCAACTAACTAAAGTGGCATACTAACTGAGCCACGAACTAGAGTAGATAAGGATAGCTGTCATCTAGCTATTATTCATGGGCGGTGTACCAACCGCATCTGCAACTGACAAGTTGGTGACATGAATGCACAACGGTCACCCTGGCATATCACGAGTGAAGCTCGATATCTCAACATTGTGAGTGCTCTTTCTCTCTCTCTCTTTTCCTTTTTTTTGAAATTTTAAATAGAGAATAACATGAGTATAACCATTGCAATACATTGAGGATATCATCCTTTCAATTGGATTGGGAAATGTCGAGATTCAAAGGCTGTGAAAATGGATATTGCAGCGATGATTGTGTCCTAGCCTTGTTGCTAGAGGAACAATTGTTGAGATGGGGAGATACACTAGAGATTTTGCAAAACCTCTTTGTCACGTGTGATGTTGGTACAATTGAGGTAACAGCTGCCGTGAGTGCCAGGTGTAGAGTTTGACCCAGAAAGAGAGAGTGGCACTGATCATGCTTTAGGCCATGCGATGTGGGCAATCGGCAAGGATGATTTTTGCTTTTGGCAATGAGGCTTCTTCATGGCTCCTTGTGAGATTGTTGGTCTTGCGGTGACTTGGGTGCTGAACACTCTCGTACAAGGACATGTGTCGTCCTGCATTCACTTGACACTTTGTGAGAGTATATGCAAGTCACATGCATAAATTATAATGACAGATGCAACACAAAAAGATATTACTTTATCAAAATCCTATGGTGCTAACCGCAATGCATATCATCGTCGCTTGTTAAAGACGTGACATATATTAGTAGTAGGTAAGGGAGGTTTATACAGTTGGGGAGCCTGCCCCTTTAACCACTTAAGGACAAAAATTCATGAAAAAATGGCATTTGGCAAGCAGCTTATACACATAGGGCCTATTCTATTTGTATGAGACATGGTGAATTTGGATGATCAGACAACTGGGGCTGTGCCGATGGTGGGCTCTTGTTAGGCTGGGCGGGGAAGATATTGGGTGGGACCTGAACAGTGTAGTCCTTGGCCGCAGCTGTTTCAAGAATGCTTTTAAAAATTTCATCAAATTCCCGCTTGTCTCTAGCTGCCTTCTCCTCTTTTGAGCACCTAGTGCCCGAGCCTCTGGTGGGGGCCTGCACGGCCGGTGTTGCAACACCCCAGGTGCTCCCTTAAGCCTTTGTCCTTTTGGCTTGGGGATTTTTTGGCTTGCGTCCTGAGCAGTGTCTCTTGGGGCCTTTTTTTGGCACATACCTCTTTAGAGTAGGCGCGTAGCGTTCTGGTGGGGGCACTAATGCCTTATGCTCCCTCCGACGGCGGAGAGCTTCCTTGCAGGCCAGCTGCATTGTGTGCTCCATGACAACTACTATGGGGGAATCCGCAAAATGTGAACCAAGGTTAGGCTTTGAGGCAGGATAGAATTATTTGCATGAAAGGGGTTAAAGAGTGGATTATCAAGCACATATGACGAGGAGGGGTGAGGTGAGGCATGCATTGTTTGTTGTAGAGGGATGGCCCCCATGATGATATTTGTCATGCTTTGACTGCAAGGCATATTCCAGCCATTAGTAGATCTTGGCTTATGCTAAGTTGCGTAGACTAGTTGTCATGGAGTGGAGTAGGGCTCATCCTCAGAAGGATAGACCAAAAAAAGGGGGAAAGGCATATAAAAGGGGATTGTGCCCCGTCTACGTCCTCAGAAGTGTTGGTCAGGGCTTCCTATGGCGGTACTGAGGGTTGCATGCCCTCCACCTGGAGGTGGGAATGGTCACACAACTTCTATATGTGTGGTGAGAGGAGGATCTGAGGAACTCAACCTGTCAAACCCAAACTCTTCTCCCTGCGCTCGATTATCGTTGCTTGTGTGTGTTGATATTATCTATACAGGGTCACAAAACTCATTGTTTATTTATGTACATATTTACGAATCCATGTCACTTCGTGAGGATAAAAACCAATTGTAGAACTCAAGATTTTACTGGAGTGTGGCACACGCATCCAGTACTCGTGGTAGCTTACTCAATAACAATAGATATTTTGCAACATCGAGTAGCATGGTACCTTGTCCAAGCCTACTCACAACATGTAGCTCCTCCTCAATGAGAACCTTATCAATTAGAGAATTCTCTTAGCTAGTTTTGGTTAACTCCATACCCCGAATGGCAGTCAACACACTCGAAAGGAAGTTGGCACCACATAGGTTGGATCTATTTGAGACCGCCATTTGGCCAAATGCTCCTCTAAGACTATCATGATCTGGGCTCCCAATTAGGCCATTGTAATGTGATTTTCAAACCAACACTTTTCAAATTGACTTCGACCCTCTGATTGTTGTTTTAGTTGCTCTATCTTTAAGGGATTTGGTTGGTAGAGCACATCATTGAATGTCACAGTTAAGCGTAGTTCGTCGCCTTCCTCATCAGAAATGAGCCGCATGCGTTCATGCAGGAGCTTGCCATAGTGCTCATCAAGATGTTCTTGCTCTTCCCAGGATAGGGGAAATGGCAAGTATTCTTTAAGCTACTCCCTAGGGAATGCACCCATGTCTGCAAGGATGTAGACACATGCGAACACTTTGAGCTAAGCATCCAACTCAGTTAAGCATTCTACGACACTTCTATTTTCAATGAGGGCTTGCTCAATTGCTATCTTATGCAAGGTTGTAGGAGCTTCCCTAGGCTTTAGCATAGCTAGCGGCTCAGGCCTAGATGAGCAAGATTGTCAATGCTAGAATTGTTTATGCTCTCAGGGTTTCCATGTTTCTCCTGAGGCCTTGCTGCTATTGTATCATGGTTCTCCTTGGATGTGACCAGTATAATCCTGTCACCCTATTGTGACAGTGTTGTATCCACTCCTGATTGGTCAATGCAAGTTCTATTGTTGGTGGATTGAGTGTTGCAAGCAACCGTTGATGGTAATGGTTGCTTTGATTTTTCAGAGCACACGGATGTGTCTGATGTTTCACCGTTGTTAGGAGAGATGGCAATAGACTCATTGGTAGATGGACTCGATGCTTTATTCCTCATCTCATCAGTGCTCTTGCTCTCAATCTTCTTAGTGTCTACAGCCACTAGCAACTATTTTTGTTTTCTAGGACCTTGAACCAGGTCAACCGTTGATGTGTTTGGTTGGGCCTCAACATTCTCTTTCTTTAGTGTGTCCTTATGGGGCATGGATGTGGCTTGCTGAATATCCTTGCTAGGTTGATTGGTTAGATGTGCCCTCTCCTTGGCCCCATCTTCGAGAGGTTTCTCCTCAAGTCTAGGCTTTAGGTGCTTCAGCAATGCTAGAGATATCAAGGATGTTGGCTGCAACACCTCTTCCACCAGTGAATGGCTAAGGACACATTCCGCAAGGGGCATCATCACAGCCAAAGGTTGTGACTCGTGTGATTCCAAATTGGAAGTAGTAATGGCTAGTTCAGTAGAATGGCTACTATTAGTAGATTGCGGTGTCAGGTCCTCGGGCAGATCGAAAGTGGTTGTGTATTTTGTTTTCCTTTGAGCATTCACTTGTACAGATTGAGCCTTAGTTATTCTAGTCAGATTAGATTGCACATGCATATCCTTGGGCTGAGAGCTACGGGTGGTGTCATGTCCTACCTCTTAGACATTTGGAAGCTTAGATAGAGATTGGGATTGAGCAGCTGCACTTGACAACTATTATTGTGCTTTCTGTGTCCATGTAGGGAAAGAGGATGTAGGAGACTTGGGAATCCTAAGTGGCTTTGACACTGGCCTTATCCTTGAGAAATTGGCCTTATCATGAGCAGCATTGTGCCTGTGATGCTCATTATCCTCTTGGAAAGTCAAAGGCTCCTTGGGCACTAATGGTCTTTGTGCACACTCGACAGTTACATCTGATGTCCACTTGTTAAGCATGCTAGGTTGAGGATCTACCTTTCGAATAGTCCCATTTGGTTTCTTGATTTCAATCATGAGGGGCTCGGCCACTCCAATGTTTTTGACTAGAGACTTGTTTTCTTGTTTAGACTTCCTTCTCTGCGCTTCTGTGCTCTTGATACATCTTGGCCGTCAACAGTTAGAGTAGTTTAGCAGGGGGTTTTGGCACCCAAATCCATCAGTTACCTACGTAATACCCTTGAGCACATAGCAATGCTTTGGATATCCATCTCGGCATTGTGCTGGCTCTCCATCGATGCCTTCGTTTATAAGGCATGGGCTTTTCTTGTGGTCTTCTACGATATTTGTAAGTCCAAATCCTGTCCTTGGCATTGCCTCTTGACCTTCTTGTTTCAAGCCTGGCCTTGCTCACTGGTTCTCTCTGTTCAACCTACGATTCTATCAACTCTTTCAATAAGTCCTTGCTCTCATCACTAGACTTGCCGGGTATGTCAGAATGTTCCTTATCCTTCCCTCGAGTGGTTTGATGAGGCCACCTTTGCTAAAGGTTGTGATTACCCTCACCCATGGTAGCGTTAAGTGTATCTTTTGTGCTACATAATTAGCCTCACACTTCGTCATCTTTTTGAAGGGTCGTCCTAGGAGGGTTTCTTTTCCACCATTAGCACTATTTGGAGGAACATGAGATAGGATAGTCAAGCTTTCCGTTTCAATGGTTACAAGGATTTTGCACTTCCCCATAAGTTCTTGGGAGTGTCCCCCGTAAGGACTAAGAGTTGCATTAGTCTGTGTGAGCTCTGGTTGGCCTAGTAGGGTCCATGCTTCATAGGTCAAGATATTAAAAGCAGCTCCTTCGTCGATGAGAGCGTCGACACAGTGCTCCCTTTTTGCGGTGAGTTTGACCCTAAGATAAGCAGGTGGTACTATGTCTTCATCTTCCGGGTCTTGGCTTGTAATTTAAGCCTTCTGATACATGCCTTTGTGTCCCCAACTGCACAACTAGATGTGGATTCTTCACTAATGAATTGGGTCGTTTGTGCAGTGCCACTCAAGGTGCATCTATCGTTAGGACTGTCATTTCTAGTCATCCTCTTGGTTGTAGCTTGATGTTGTTCCATTCCGCTTTGACTAGATGCAATTCGAATGCAACCTCTACATGTTTTTGTGGTGTGGCCTTTTTGCCCTTGTTGGCTAGATTGGCCCATTAAGGTTCTAGGGTCTCTATTTGTCCTTGTTCGAGTATGGGCTTTCAAGTGTTGTTTTGCAAGTGAGAGTCTATGCTTGTGAAGGGCCATTACTACACTAAGATCTAATTTGGAGGTCTTGTCACAGTGCGCATTTTCTCTCCTACCTACTTGGGGGAGGTGCGGAGGGGGCAGAGGCTCCTCTGCGGGGGTCCAGGGGGGGCAGACCCCCCCGGCCTGCAAGGTCATTACAGTAAACACCATGTGCAATTTGAAAGACTGTTCGTATTCAAGTTTTGAACTACTTACTCTAGATTTTAGACTAGTGATAGATCTATGATGTTCTTTTGGCTCTATATGGCCACTGTGTCAATTTCGAGATCTATAGGTCAAATATATGAAAAAATCCAAATTCGGCCTAGTAGGTCTGATTACCAGAATCAGACTGTCCAATTTTGGGCGATCCGACTATCTAAGTCGGATTGTCTGATCAGACGATTGGGTGGTCTAATCCTAGTCTTGGTCCGAGTGGAGTGGTCGACGTTGGTCCGATCGAACAGGTGGATCCGAGTCTAAAAATGGGTCCTACTGCCACATGACAGGGTCCGACTGGTAGAGTTAGACGGTTTGATCACGTAGTTGGTCCGATCGGACCAGGTGGTCCAACTGGTAGAGTCGGACAATCCGAGTATCCGATTCTAGGACTCAGACACTTGCAGCCTGGTCCGTCTACTTTTTTCGTGGCACAGTTGTGAGGGTGTGAATGATGAATGCTATGCGTAGGGATCTTAGTACAAGCTCCAACTTTCCAGATCAAACAAGTACAATACAGAGAAGGTCAAGGAATACCTGGAATGGTAGGGTGACAGTAAAATAACTAGATCGAATCCCTTCTGTACCTGCACTCACAGTCTCTCTCTCAAGCTCTCTCTCTCAATGTCTGACTGCAAAATGAGGCTTCCCCTGACCTTTTGAGCCTCTTATTGCCCTACTCAAGTCTCCTTCAATCTTATGGTTGCCCCTCTTATACCCATCTACTCAAGATTTAGATTTTATGCCCCTTTCTCCCTATTTTTGACCTGTTTTCAGCAGCAAAAACCCTTCTGTTTTCCTTGTTTCCTTGGTCCTAATCCTATCCTAATGCAACAAAAATAAAAAAGAAAACACCTACACTACTCCAACCTGCTTTTCCAAATCTAGAAAACTAAAAACCTACTTGCTAAGGAGATCGAATACCTCTTTAAGCTCCCTCGCTTCCTACCTATCTACCTCAAGCACCAGTTCAGGGAAAACCTACTTCAATGCTCGATTCGAAGCGGGCGACGCTCAAGACTTGATTCTATCGGTCCTAGCAATGGAACCAAAATGAAGGGAGCTTTGAGCTCAACCCCCGAGACCTATGGACCGCTTATTGGTCAAGCATTTCAAGCCGAGCAGCCATGGCTACCTCTCACATAGCCAATGCACCCTCCCTACCTATGGGGTGTAGTGAGCTTACCTTGATGCCCGATCAAGTACCCTCCTCTCACGCGCACACCGATAACTCCACGATCCTTGAGGCAAGCTCAAGTAACCTCAATCCCTCTCCAACAAGCTCCGTCATCCATAGTTGTGCGAGACAAGAGAAGAATAGAGAAGAGAAAAAGATGAAGAGAGGAGATGGGGAGCTTCTTCTCCTCGATCCCTCACTCTCACACACTCACTCCCTCACTTCCTCACCCTCACTCACGCCCTCTCTCAAGCACAAGCAATAAGGCAAGAAGAATAGAAGAAGAAGAAGAAGAAGAAGCTTTTTTCCACACACAAGAATAAGCTTCTCATTCACTTTTTAACTTTATATACAAAACCCTAAATCCCTTTTGGGCGGTCATCCCCTTATCCCTTTTCTACATGGCTGGCCGTGGCCTAGGTCCTTTTTCCCATTGTCCTCCTATTTTCCTAGCTTCCTTTCCACTGCCCATCTACATTTACAAATTGCATGGGTGAGAGCCTGACACTCTTAAAATAAATCATGGTGCGCCTTGTGCTTTTTTACAATAGTATAGACTCACGCTTTTTCTCCTATGCCTTTTTCCTTGATTTAGGACTTTTTTGCACTTCTTGTGTTTCCAGATTCTTCTTGGCGTGCCTTCATCTTCTGTTTCACTTTTTCCTTGGCCTTGTCTTCTGCTTTAGATCTTTCCGCTTTTCCACCTTGTTCATTTGAGGATTAACAAACAACATAGCTCAAGGCTGGCCTTGCGATAGTCATGTAAATCAAGCTTCCTACTATCCTCCTGAACATAGTAGGATCTTATGTCTTATCCCCAACATTAGCACTCAACTTTCCATTTTGCTCCAATGGCATTGAAAGAGGCTTATACACTATCATACCATATTTGGAAAACATATCCAATCTATACTACCTTTGGGATAGCCATATACCATCATCACATCTGATCACCTCAATACCAAGAAAGTACCTTAGCTCACCCAAATCCTTCATCACAAACTTCTCTTTCAAAGAATACTTAACTTCAATAATCCCACTATCACATGTAATAATCAAGTCATCCACATAGATGATAGTGATGACCAAGCTTGCATCTCCCTTTCTTACATAAAGTGAGTGGTCAGTATTAGAAACATAAAAGCCAATGTTTACAAGATACTCTCTGATCTTGTTAGACCATGCTCTACGTTCTTGCTTCAGATCCATAGAGTGCTTCCTTTAACTTGCATGCATATGTGGGATGCTCTAAATCCTCATAGCCTGCTAGCTACTCTATATACACCTCTTCTTGCAATTCACCATGCTAGAAGGCATTCTTGTCATCCATTTGCTACAAACTTCATCCTTTGGCTACTACCAAAGCAATCACACATCTAATAGTTTCCATTCTAGCAATTAGAGTGAATGTCTCTTCATAATCTATGCCATATGTTTGAGCATAGCCTTTTTGTAACCAGCCTAGCCTTATACCTGCTAACAGAACCATCTACATTATGCTTGAATTTGTAAACCCACTTACAGTCAATAGCACTAGATCCCAAGTCTTATTGGCTTCTAATATAACTATCTCCTCATCCATTATTGTATCCCAATGAGCATTACCAATGATATCCTCAAAGCAAGTGGACTCAACATTCTCAACCGCCTTTACAATATAAGTATAGTGATGAGTTGCATAACCTTCAAAACCAAATCTTTTAATAGGATATCTAACCATGCTAGACTTATGTACCACTGGATCACTTTAGTGAAACCTTTACATTACCATATGATGTCTATACACCTAGTGTCTTAACTAGGGGAATACAAAGCTCATCATCCAGACTCTTTGGGCCACTAAAATCTCCATCAAATCCCAAATGACTAGTAGAATCACGATTACCATTCAACACTTTTTTTTTCTCTTTGTCTTTATCTACAACACTTGTAGATGCACCTGAAGATGTGGGGCTATTTCTTAGTCTCCCAGACTAAGGGATAATTGTAGATGTTGAACTAGATGGTGTTTTTGGTCCATTAAGACTTATTAATTCTTGTTTTTATTTCTACATATAATTATCATCATCATCATCATCATCCAATGCATCACCATTAGATGCATACCAACTACTTATCTCATAAAAAATAACATCTTTGCTCATTCTATACTCACCTTTGATAGGGTTATACAGCGATACCTTTTTGCTCTAAATAGTATCCAATAGAAATACATTTTTCGGCCTTTGGATCAAGCTTCTTTCATAGCTCATTTGGCATATGAACATACGCAATACAACCACCTTCATGAAATATACCCATACTTTCCTTGAACAATCATCAATAAGCATGACAAAGTATTTGCTGCCACTAAGAGATATATTCTAATGTAGGCCTCCAAACATGCATATGCATAACATCAAGTATATTTTTACTCACATATTTGTCATGCAAAAATGGTTTTCTTACTTGCTTACCAAACTGACATGCTTCACACACTTTATGAAATTCTATAACTCTAAAAGTAGGCAATCATGTAACCAATCCTTTGGATTGCATTAATTTTAGCCTTTGCACATTTGCATGTCTAATATGTTTGTGTCATATTTCAATGTCTACAACTATCCCTTTATCTTTAGTATACATGGTAACATTCATAGTAGGAATTCCAGCATCTAAGGTGAGCATGCGGCCAACTGTACTTCCTTTTCCGACCAACCTGCACTTATCATTGAAGTCTTTTACAAAATAACCTTTTACATTAAATCAAATTTGCAACCCTTGCTCTACCATTTGGCCAACACATACTAAATTTTTTGTGATTGATGAAACATGTAATACATCTAACAAACTCTTTGTCTACCCATCATGCAAGGATAAGGAAACCTTTCCTTCCAATGTGTAAGATTAGGTGGCATGAATTATCACCCATCTGTACATAACCTAGATTTTGTAGGACTATCTATTCCAATTGTTATGGTTCCTGAGATACAAACTATTCAACATGACTAGTCATAAGATTAGATGTACCTGAATCGACATACCATACACCATCATGTGTCCCCTTTCCAGTAATAGCATTCATCATATATGGCATAATAAACTTATGCTCATTTTTTTCTACATTCTGTTATGAAGACGATGCATAGTTTCCTTACTACAATTTAATACTATGGATATCATCCTTTATTAGCATAGTAATGGGTTGCAACATGACCTATTTTGCCACAATAATGATACCAAAATTGCTAGAACCTTGATTCTGCCATCCATCTCTTCCTCTAGAGTTCCCCTTGTCTCTAAAGTTTCCACGATCTCTTCAAACTTGCATTTTACTGAACTGTTGATTTACATGTTTTGTTGATTATCACCAGCACATTCCATACCATGACCTCTTGAGCAGAATCCACCACATCTCTTTCCTAAACTTGAGTAAAAGGCTTAGACCTATTTACTATTTCTTTCAGATGATTCACCCTCCATGTTAATCTCTTTAGTAATCATGAGAGAGACCAACTCATCAAAATCTAGAAATGGATTTTGTATAAATACAAAAATGACGAATGATTTTCAAGCTTTCTCATTATTAAGGACACCCAAAGTAGATGAAACCAAATTATCATCATCACACTTGCATCAATCATTGACAAAGCATCTACAATGCTCCTCACCTTCAAAACATATTGACAAATGTTTTTCCTTTCTTCAAAGTATTCAACTCTTGCTTGAGTTGAATCTTCAGTGCCTTTGTATTTACTAAAAACATGTTCTCAAAATTTTTCCAAGCTACATGTGAAGTTTTTAGATTTATAATATGCCCCAATATAATATTATCAATTACTACAGATAACCAATACATCGCCTTTTTGTCCTTCGTATTTCATTCTTTCCAAGCCTTTAATTCAGCTCTGGCTCCTTTTCTTCACTTGAAATGAACTTGTAAAGGTCTTTTCCAATAAGGAAGTTTGTCACATGAAACTTACATGATGGATAATTGTTCTTGTCCAACTTTTCAATGATGGGGTTTCCACTGTGCTCTACCATTATCACAAAATTGATACAAAACAGTAACCAAGTCTTCTACAACCTTTCACAATAAGTGCAATACACCAAATAGCCTTTTTCATTGAGTGCTCATGTAATCTGCAACCTATTTGCAAATAATACTTGTATTTTCTTACTTGCAAACACCTCAGAACTTATTGATTTGAAAGATGTAATATGTGCATCCACTTTTGATCGACACAACTAAATCACAGTATACCATGAGACTGTTGTCAGTAACCTTGCCGGTCTAAAATGGGGCCTCCTTTCGGTGCCTCCAGAAGAATTATCCAAGAGAAAGAGTGAAAGAATGGGAGAGCTTCTTAACCATTGCTTGATTGCCTGAGTCCTTGTTTCTTCTTCACTACTTCAACATTCAAAATCAGCCTCTCTTAGTGATGCTGCTCTAATAGCATGTTAAGAATCACGTGATGGGGGGATTTGCTTGAGTTGTTGTGCTAAACACACCATACACACAAGAGGAAGCTCACTCAAAAAGACAAGAAGAGAGATGGAGGCCAAAACATTTTTTTATTGATTTTTCCTTCTTCTTCCACACACAATACAATGTACATAAAGTATAGATAAGATACAACATAAAGGAATGTGGCCTATTAAGTCAAATAGTGCATAACCGACTATACTAATCAATTGGCACTATAACTATGCTAGCTATAGGTAGGTGCAACAAACTAAATATAATAGGTGATAAGTCAGCAACCATGTGAGAATCATAATAACCACTGATGTGCTAAGTGTAGACATGTAGATTCCATCTCAACATAATTCTCAACTACCTCCTACTTAAAGGTAAATGTGCCTCAGTGTGAGGAGTAACAAGAAAAGGAGAAAAGTACAACATGTACATAGAGTAGAATAGGATGAGGAAAGATCTCATCCCATCATATGCCCATCAACCTCCTAAGAAAGGCATATTGTTCCACTAGGAGACTTCTAGTGAGCAAATCTATAGGATTTGTGTCCATAGGGATCTTTACAAGCTCAATGGGCTTTTCCTCTATACCTCTCTGATGAAGTGATAGCACACCTCAATGTGCTTTGTCTTCATATGGAAGACTAGATTATGGGCCAACTAAATGGTACTCAATCATCGAACCTAAATGCAATGTAGGAGTCATAGTCATACCAAGATCTATAACCAAACAACCTAATTGTAGGGCCTCCTTACAAGCCTCCGTGTGGCTACAATGTACTAAGACTCGGTAATAGACAAGGCCATGCATTTCTATACCCTAGACATCCAAAAGCTAGTACCTTTATCGAAGATAAAGACATAGGTAGAGGTATACTTCCTACTATTGGTATGTCTTAAATAATTTGAGTCAGTGTAATACACAACCCATATATCTTGATTACCATAGCAAATGTACATATCAGTAGTCCCTTTAAGGTATCTCATGATATCATTTACGACATCTCAATATCACTTGTTAGGTGTAGCTATATAACATGCCATAACTTGCATAATAAATGTTATGTAGGACAAGTGGCTATCATGGCATATATCAAACTACCCACTACATATGCATACAAAACCTTAGCCCTCTCGGCCCTCTCATCATCTAACTATGGACAATCGGCCTTACTAACCTTCACTGTATGAGAAGGTAAAGGATAGCAATAGGCTCACCATCCTACATATGGAATCGCTCAAGTACTCTATGCATGTACTCCTTCTAGGAGAAGTTCCTTAGTGATCATGTGGATAATGCACTTACCAAGTATGTGTGAGGCCTATCTCATGTCCTTCATCTCAAAGATCTTATTGAGTTGATTCTTTAAAGCAATCAACTCAGCATAAGCACTATTAGCTATAAGCATAACATCAACATGAAGCACCAAGATAATAAGGCTATCATCATGGGCCTTCTTTATGTATAAACATAGATTCACATTATTACAAGAATAACCCTGTGAATGCATGAAAGCATCAAACTTATGGTGTCACTCCCTAGGTGCTTACTTAAGCTCATATAGACTCTTCTTCAATTTTCATACTAGATGTTCCATGCCTCTTTCCTCAAAGCCCTTAAGTTATTGCATATAAATGCCTTCATGCAATTTTCCATGTAGAAAAGTTATGTTAACATACATTTGATAAAGATCCAAATCCAACTAAGAAACCAAGGCCAAGACCAAGTGTAGGGTAGCCATCTTTACTATATGAGAGAATATCTCATCAAAATCAACGCCCTTTTTCTACTTAAAGCCCTTAGTAACCAATCTAGCTATGGTTAATCTAGCTATATGTTGGCTTAGGGTGACCCAGAGTACTCTTTAACTTGCACATTCATTTTCATGGCAATGCACACTTTTGATTAGGCAAGGAAACTAAGTCCCATGTATGGTTCTTCTACAATAAATCAAACTTTGGCTGCATAGCCCTCTCCCAAGAATGAAAATCACTTCTATGCAAATAGCCTTCTCAATCATAAGTAATAGTCTTAGTAGAGTCTATTAGCATGACATAATTTGTTAAGGGCTCATAGCAATTAGGAGGACGTGAAGCTCTAGTAGAGCATCTCAAAACTAGTTGTGGGGCATATATGGCTTGTCCTCTCTATCTAATATCATGATCCTGCACAACAGCTAGAACTTGGGCCACTACATCATCAACAATTATAGCAGGCTATCTCACCAGGGCTAGATATATGATAACAAGAGGCTCCTCTTGAAAGATCACTCTAGGTATCTCGATCATGTACTTTGGTCTCATATACATTTTATCCTACTGTAGATAAGCTTCTAAGACTATGAATCCCAAAGATGATAGCCCATCTTAATTGCATCCCCATATCTTGAAAGATGTATTTGACTGAGATATGGCACACATCATGAAGCACAAACACAGCACCGGCACCTAACATAACCTATGCCAATGATATCCAATGTAGTTTCATCTCCTAGTCAAACTGAACTCATAACATTATAGTAAGTATAAAACCCATGGTGATGTGGGATGACATGAAAGGAATTTCTTGAGTCAACAAGCTCACACAAAGAGTAAAGAAATGGTGCATAGGTCAATTCAGTGGCATCAAGAGATGGAGCTACAAGAATATAGTCATTAAAACTATACTCTAATGCATTTATCTCCTCTATCTTCACACTAGACTTGGACTTTGCATTTTTATGTACTTTTCCCTTGCCTTTCTCATTGTGCCTATTATTGCACATTTTATGGTAGTGCCACCTAATTCAACCCTATTGTCCACAATAATGACATGTCAAAGAGGACTTATGCATATGGGACGTAATGTAAGATTGCCCATGAGAGTGAGACTTTCCCCTTCCCCTATTGGGTTGTGAGTCTCTACCATAGTTATAATTGCCATTTCCACCATTTTTGCCTCTAATAGGCAATGCATGAGAAGTGGGGCTACATGAATATTCTTCCTATTTACTTCTTCTATTAACAGAGCACTCTCTACATCACTACATTTAAAATCACCCTTAGGGAGAATAACACTCATAGCAGTACAAAATGTATCCTATAATTCAGGCAATGTGACAAGCAGGAACAAATACTTTATGTTATCCTCAAATTTGATATTCTATGAAACAAGCTAGCCGAAAATAGAGTAGAACTCATTGAGATGAGCAAAGATTGACATACCCTCCTTCATGTGAAGGTCCACAAGCTTCTCAACTAATACAACTAAGAGGAAGGACTCTGCTTGTCATAAAGATCAAGGATCTTCTTCTGTAACTCATATGTACCACCCTCAATAGAGATAGCATTAAAATACACCTGCTTAGACAAAGATAGTATGATAGTGGACTTGCACAGCTCGTCAAGCTCATCCCAATCTTTTAGCTTTATGCCCTCAACTAATACAACTAAAATGAATGGCTTTGCATGTCATAAAGATCAAGGATCTTCTTCCATAACTCATATGCACCACCCTTAATAGAGATAACATTAAAATGCACCTACTTAGACAAAGATAGTATGATAGTGGACTTGCATAACTCATCAAGATCATTCCAATCTTTTGGCTTTATGCCCTTTATCTTCAATGGCCTAGGTTCCTCTATACCAAGACTTGGCATATTTTCCAATATTGAAAGTTGTTGCCTCCATCAAGATTTTCAATGTTGAAAATAGCACTATTAGTTGATGCATGAGAAGTACCTACCATAATGATTTCAAAGAATTACAAATAAAAAGAGTATGGGTTGTTGTAATTAGAGAAAAACAACCCCAAAATTGATCCAAAAGGGTGCCAAGCAAAAGGACAAGAACAAATGAGGATATAGATATCCACAAACTACAATCAAAGGAGTGCCAAAGCAAAGTGTCTGCTCTCCAAAATAATGCTCAAATCAATTATCACAATACTACTGTAATAAATGCACTAGTGTATCCAATCCAATTGTAAGTAAATAGATAAGATAGTAGGCTCCCATTGCCAGGAATATTTGGATAGCAATTGGGATATATAGAATGCAACTAGTAGTGAATAGGCATAGACCACCAATGCCAAAGACTATCATGAACTCAAAGTCTCAATAAACAATACATTCCATGAGCATATACATCATGCATATAATATATCTCAAGAGCAATTATAGAGATCCTTCAAATGCATAAAAATCTGATTAAAGTTCAATGTCACTTATACATAATCACTATACATATACACGGCATTGACAAATTGTTGATAGATATAAAAACCAATATCCAAAGCATACAGAATCAAATTTGTCCACAAGCAGAAGTAACTACATCAAGTGGCATACATGAGAGAAGAGACATAATTCAATAGGGGCCCAGTGTCCCAAATAACCAAGCTCTACTAAGTAAATACAAGCATCTCCCCACTAGAAGTGAATACATAATGATAAGTGAGAAAACCAAGCTTAATGCATATACATCAAATCATCTCGAAAGTCTAAGTGCATCAAAGATTCATCCAAGAGTAATATATCAAATAAGCCTTCAACGTATAAGTGAGTAATTACTAAAGCAACTATACAAAGCCAAGTATATCATAAAAAAGCTCAAATCCAAGTGCCAAAGCTTGTTATAACCATATCTAGACTCAAACATTAATGACAAGCATCAATATATACATGTGGCATACCCGAATAGCATCAAGACACAATAGGTATATAGTTTCCTTGTGAAATAGCTTGTTGTCCACACTATTAAAATAGCCAAATACCCTATCAAAAAATAAGCTCAAAACATCTCAAGAAGCACTATACATCCTCCAATGATCCAACATCAAATGCATAAGCATATGGGCATCAGTATATGCAAGAGTGGGTCTAATCTTTGGGAAAGCACTATTTTAGAACTATAACAATAGGTCTACTATATATTTTAGCTAGTAAACTAAGAGCTTAAGTCTCAAAGGAGTACCTAATCATAAGAGTTGAATGCCATGCAAGTTGTCAAGTGTTTGTCCAATAGCTAGCAACTCCATGAGCTACATGGGAGGCTATGAATCAAATCAAGAAAGAGGGCAGCACAATAGACACAAATCACACTACTTGCTGCTACCCATTGAGACTGTATATGCTAAGCTCAAAGCTCACTTAGAGATGCTCAAGGGATCCTGGGGAAGCTCCTTTTGACAAGCTAGGAGAAAGCTAGAACAAGTAGGGAGAAGGGAAGACTCAATGCATACCTCGGGAGGAAGAAACAATGGTTGCCATGAAACCTTGAACTGAAGCTTCTTTACAGGATGAAGCAAATGATGGATAAGTTCCTAAAATTCTCACTTTGATACTAGTTGAAAGGTTAGCAAAAGGTGAAAGCAAGAGCAGAAGCAAGAAGAGTGCAATAGCTATGGAGGCTCAGGCAAGAAGAGAGAGACAACTTTGTGGGAACTCTAACCATCATAATATATGACCTACCTTCCCTTATTCTATTGTCCAATTTTAGAGAATTTTGACTTAGATAGAATCCCTTGATCCCCTCTTCTAGATGAGAAATTCAAAAATATAATAGGTTTAAAATAGAAAACCCCACAATCAAAACTTTGAACATGAACTCTCGTCTTGGGTTCCATTTACACCTAAGTTTCAAGCTATATGGTCTCTATAAAGGCTATTACAAGCTATTAAACCTTGTGGGGATCTCAATACCACTTTTGGGAAACCTATAATACCTTCAAAGTGAATGGTGTACCTTTAATGCCTTGTAAAAACCCTATAGTGCATTGTAAATGCCCTATTTGACCATTTTAGTCTTCAAGAGTCTTGAATCTTCATGTGAACTTTAATCTTCAATTCTTCATATGTGATACCTATGTGAGGGATAAAAGGGTGGGCAAGGGCTTCTCACATGGGCTCCAAATCACTAATAGGTGTGTAAAATTCCTCCCCATGTTGAGTTGTGTGCCCCTTTGGGTTCTTTGATAGTGAGAGACCTCTCTTTTGTCCTACTCTCTCCCTTGGCATCAACCTTTTTCCTTGATGATAATTTCAACATGTAATTGCATGCTACTATAAGAAATAAAGAATTGGAAATTATGATTGAAAAGGGAAGGATCAATTAAATTAAATAATGATTGGGGTAGAGAAAACCTCTTGGATGAGTGATTCACTATCTGTTAAAATATACTTACTCTCTTTTATCGATTTCCATAACAATGAATCAAGCATAAATTAGGGAATTTGTTAAGAGTAACAAAATGTGTAAACATTGATCATGGAATTCTTGGTTAGATGGATCAGCACATCTACGCTTATTATATCTGTGTGTGGTGGTCATTGTGATCCTCATATAGACACTAACTTATGACTTATTATTTGGTTAGTTACATCTACCTAAAATCAACATAGTTATAGTGCCGATTGATTAGTATAGTTAGCTATGAACTATTTAACTTAGTAGGCCACTTTTCTTTATGTTCTATCTTATCTATACTTTTTGTACATTGCATTGTGTGAGGAAGAAGAAACAAAAACTAGCAAGAAAACATTGTGGCCTCCATCTCTCTTCTTGTGTTGTTGAGTGAGATTCCTCTTGTGTATATTATGTATGCTTGGCAGCATAGTAGCTCAAGCAAGTCCCCCACCACATGATTTGTGATATGGTATTATAGCAGTGCCACTAAGAGAGGTTGGTTTTAATGGTTGAAGTGAAGGAGAAGGAGAAAAGATTCAAGCAAGCAAGCAATAAGTAAGGAGTTTTCCGATTCTTCTATCTTTTTTTGAGATAGTGCTTGTGGATGCACTATAAATATGTACAAAAGTTATTTCTAAATTTTGATGAGTTGGTCTCTCTCATGATCACTAAAGAGATCAACATGTAGGGTGAATCATTTGAAAGAAGCAATGAATAGGTCCAAGCATTTTTCTCAAGTTCAAGAAGGGGATGTGGTAGATTCTCTTTTAAGAGGCCATTGTATGGGTCATATTGATGATAAGTAGGAAAACATGTAAAATCAACAATTTAGTGACATGCAGATTTTGGGAGGCCATGGTAATTATAGAGACAAAGGGAGCCCTAGAAGAAGAGATGGATGGCAAGACAGAGTTTTTAGCAATTCTGGTATTATCTACCATGTGAAAGTGATCGAGTAGTATGTAGGTCTAGTTGGATGAGATACCCCATTAGAAGATTTGGTTTTAAGGGTTATGTAGATCACCATTATGCTTATATAGTAAAGGTAGTTGACGATGTTGAGACCATTTGTTTTGAGGAGGTTGTTGATCATGCTCATTAGGATGTAGTAATGGAAGAGCATATGGCTACATTAGAAGCCAACAAGACTTGGGATTTAGTACCATTACCCAAGGGCGAGAAAGATATTGCTCGTAAGTGGGTCTACGAAGTAAAGCATAATGCAAATGCTTGTATTAGCAAGTATAAGGCTAGGCTAGTTGCAAAAGATTATGCACAGACATATGGCATAGATTATGAAGAGACATTTACTTGAGTTGCTAGGATGACAACATTGCTTTGGCTAGCAGCAACAATAGCAAAGGTTGAAGTTTACAGCAAATGGATTTTGAAGAATTCCTTCATACATGGTGATTTGCAAGAAGAGGTATATATGGAGCAGTTAGCAGGTTATGAGGAATTAGAGCATCCCACATATGTGTGCATATTAAAGAAGGTGCTCTATGGGCTGAAAATAACAAACCTAGAGCATGATTTTGCAAGATTGGAGAGTGTCTTGTCAACATTGGATTTATGCTTTTAATGTAGATCACTCACTTTATGTGAGGAAGGGTGATGCAAGTTTGGTCATCGTAATCATCTCGTAGATGACTTGATTATTAGAAGTGATAGTAACTGTGGGATTGCTAATGTCAAGGGCCTTTTGAAACAAAAGTTTGAGATAAAGGATTTGGGTGAGTTGAGATACTTTCTTGGTATTGAGATGATCATATGCGCTAATAGTATATGGCTATCCTAAAGACAGTATGACTTGGATATGTTATCCAAGTATGGTCTGATGGCATGACCATTGGAGAAAAATATAAAGTTGAGTGCTCATATTGGAGATGAGATAAAAGACCATACTATGTTCAAGAAGTTCGTAGGGAGTTTGATATGATGATCACAAGGCCAGATTTAAGGTATATTGTTGGACTTGTGAGTCAATTTATGAATGTACCTAAGAAGCCTCATTTGGATGTAAATAGATACATATTGAGGTAAGTGAAGTCCACCTTGCATTCTGGACTTTTTTATGAGGCAGTTAAGGATGTGCAGGTGTTTGGGTACATAGATGCAGATTTGGGTTGTAGCACATTTAATAGAAGTTCTACCAAAACAGATTCATGTTTTCCTTGGTAGTGCATCAATTAGTTGGAGCTGTAAAAAGCAATCAATGGTTGTTTTATTGAGTACAGAAGTTGAGTATAGAGGTGCTACTATGGCAGCATGTGAGGTGATATGGCTACAAAATTTTTTGGGTGATTTGGATATGCAGGGTGATGGTCTAGTTATCATTCACAGTGACAATATTCATGGTATACAATTGGCTAGGAACATAGTGTTCCATGCTAGGACAAAACACATTGACATGCATTACCATTTTGTGAGAGAGAAAGTACTTGGAGAAGAGATCGACTTGGCATATTTCACCACAAGGTATTAGCTATGATAATTGACATTCTCACAAAGGCATCGGGTGTAGATATGCTTCAAGGATTTTGAAGCTTACCTGGGGTTGCAAAGATGCAATCAAGCTTGAGAAGGATTGTTGAGATGGCAAGCTCAACACATGCAAAGATTGATGATGAACCGCTTGGTTAGATGGGCCTGCATGTCCACACTCAGCATGTCAGTGGACATTATGATCCTCACATGGTCACCGACTTATCACTTATAATATTTGGTTAGTTATAGCTACCTACAATTAGCATAGTTACAGTGCCAGTAGATTAGTATAGTTAGTTGTGTACTATTTAACTTAGTAGGCAACTTTCTTTTATACTATATCTTATCTATATTTTGTGTTCATTGCATTGCGTGAGGAAGAACAAAGAAAAACTAGCAAGAAAATGGTTTAGCTTCCATCTCCCCTTTTGTAATTGTGTTGTTCATCATTGTTGAGAGTTATTAGTGTCAATGTCATGAAGCCATAAAGGACTTTTCTATATCCTCTTAACTTTATTACAAGACGTAGACCACATACAATCAAAAGTTAAACACATTCAACACTTGTCACATCAAACTTTTTGACTATCAAAACAAGTACAACACCTTTATACAAGACTCTTCTATATCCTCTTAACTTTAGTGCAAGATGTAGACCATATTCAACAAAAGATAAACACATTCAACACATTGGACATCAAACTTTTTGACTAGCCAAACAAGTACAACACCTTAGGGGTAACATATGTCTTCGCATGTGGTCTAACGGACTAGGGTTTATATATGTCTTCACATATGTTTAATTTATAAATTTGTTATTGAACATCTTTAATGCTCAAATTTAAATGTGACATTAGCACTAAGATTGTTTAGGGAGGGCCCTAAGCTACTCACATTGTCTAGATATATAAGATCATGTGAACATTGCAAGATGCATATACAAAAGGGAGTGCATTTTCAATATGAGAGCAATGAAATTGTAAAAACATAATATACAAATATTAAGACCCCATATATAAATGTGATAAGTTTCATTATTTGAGTTCCCATATTATGGCTTTATTGAGAATGTCTATTGATTTTGATTTCAATCTCAACTCATTATTGGATTACGATCTAGTTCTCATTTCATTGAAATTTTCCAATATATGTTAAACCAATTGCAAACTAATCATGAAATCTCAATGCTTTGTTTGATTTCTTATTTTTATGAGAAAGATTTGAGATAAACTTCTAGTTGGATGCTTCATGGCAACAAAGCCAAAGAGTCTTCATCAATTAATGGAAATATATCATGATGAGTATGTTTTGAGTCATATTGTGTATAGGGATTCATGTGCATTTTATAAGAATAACTTTGTGAAATAGTTACTATTAAGGAAACACCTATGTAATAT
The DNA here is from genome assembly GCF_053477565.2 of Lygodium microphyllum. Lineage (NCBI taxonomy): Eukaryota > Viridiplantae > Streptophyta > Polypodiopsida > Schizaeales > Lygodiaceae > Lygodium > Lygodium microphyllum. The sequence continues at coordinate 45,527,781 of NC_141164.1, forward strand.
GCATTCAAGCCTCTATGTGTGTCTGTGTATTAGGGGGGGGGGGGGGGGGGGAGGGGAGGGGGCTCTAGATGTTCATAACATTGTGACTAGAGGTGGTTCAAGCCAAATCATTGTGGGCAACAAAGTATGTGTTAATGGACTTGGAGTCCTATGTAGTTCATGTAAAAGACCCCATAATTGACACCAACAAAATTTTCTAGGACTAAAATTTGTGAGAGGGAGTCCAATTGCCATTTTTGGGTTTTTGTCACTAAGCTAAAGAGTGTGCTTAGCATGACTTATCAACATTCATCTAGAGTTTGATGGTCAAATAAAGAGAGTTAATCAAATTTTGGAGGACATATTGAGATCCTATTTTAAAACATTTTCAATAATACTAAAAAATCAATTGATAAACAATGTTGGTCACAAAATAAATAGTCAAGGGACACTCCATGGGCACTGAACTATGAAAACTAATGCCAACAAGAACTCTTAAAACACATAAATGCTAGTAGTCGATGTGCATATTAGGTAATCAAATGCTATTGGAATCACCCATCTACACAAGAATGAGTGTTTTGCTAAAAGGACATGCATCTCCATCAACTTTCCACCCACCAAGGGAGAACCATCTAAGGCCATCATATCCTTGAGGCTGTGCCATGACACATAGAGGATAGCCATTTAAGATTGTTATCCCTCTAGTGGTGGAAACTAGTGTCTCCTAGCAACAAATATACCCTTAAATGAAAACCCATAAAAACAACCAAATTGAAGAAATAATATTCTATACTAATATAAGAGATTATATAAGCACGTACACTCATATAATATTTTCACCCTAACTTATACACATATTGGGTCCTCAAGTATGAAATATACCTAGGGACTTTGACTCACCTAACATTAGAACCATCTACCAACCTAAAAACATATGTTCTCAAAGACTAGCACTCCCCTTAGGTAGTAATTGCATTGTGATGATTTAATTTGCATGTATTAATACTCATGAAGAATTCTAGCTTTCTATCTCTACCTTCGGCAAGTTCTTCATTCTTTTGCACATTATAGTTACTCCTTTTTGTCACTTCAACTAATATTTCATCATGGAAAACTAATTGAATCAAGATTATCCATATCAAAACTGCCATCATCCTTAAAAGAACCTATCATTTAGCCTACTTCATCTTCTGACAACCAACCTGAATGGCAAGTTGTTGTAGTAGTCCTCAACTTCAACAACTTCCACACCATTGTCCATACAACTTAACGATCACACATAGCTACTCTGCACATCCACAAAAACCAATTCTCCTCCATCAAACCTTGCCACCGAAGTCCTAGAATTCCATTTCTAGGTGTGCACTAGTGCATACTATCTTGAGAAAGAGTGCAAGGGAGTGGCACTCATATAGGGGGGAACCAAGTGTTGATTGGTTTTCGAAACCTATCAAAATCAATCTCTTATCCTCTTCTCCTCCTACTTTCAACATAGGTTGTGGGGGGAGAGAGAGAGAGAGAGAGAGAGAGAGAGAGAGAGAGAGAGAGAGAGAGAGAGAGAGAGAGCTTCTTCCTCTCTTGTTCTCTTCTTCTTCATGTTCTCCCTTTCTCATGCTTGCGACATAACAATGACGAATGTTGAAGAGAGGAGGCAATGGCTTGGAGCATTCAAGGAGTGCACAAAAGGATTGTCAGCCATTGAAGCTTCTTGTTGGGATGATAGTGAGGTAAGCAACAATGTGCCTACTACAAGAAAGCTTCTTGAGCTTCTTCTTTTTTCCTTTTCTATTCTTAGTTGAGAGAGTGAAGAGAGGGCAAGGGTAGCTTGTATGTTGGAGCTCTTGCCATCTAGGTGAGAGCTAGATTGAGCCATGAAGAGAAAAATACGTGAAGTAATAAGCACTTTCTAAATTTCTTAGATTTGGTTGTTGTAAAGCCAAAGAAGAACCTTGATCAATTATTTGTTGACCCTTCACTACCATATGATATAAATCATAACTTGACTCAATGAAAGTTGAGGACTAGGCATTCTTTATATAATGAGGGTTTTGTTAAGTAAAAGGATTAACTTAATGATGGTTCTACATGTAGGTAACTAATTGTAATTTAGTAGGGGATTTTTTTATAAAAAGACATATTTTTGGTCCTACATGGTTGAAAACACTCCTTAAGGGGGGCAAAAGCATGATGTAGCTCTACATGTTAATATGATGTATACAAAATTATATGTGTCTATCATGTGAGTGGAGTGGTTTGTCAATGATTGTCCATTAGATTGGTCTAAGAGGAGTCCCAAGTAATATGACAAATAAATCCACAAATGGATGGGTGAATGCCTTCTCAAATATAGTGGGTTCCAAGTACTACCTTAGATATATGTGGAACTATGGCTTACTTGAGAACATACTTCTCATGCTTTTTGCCAATAGCTCTAATGTATTTGGAAGAACATGGGAAGTGTGACTTAGCTTCATAGGTTGCTTGGGTAGACTTTGAATACTCCTATTAAAGGGCATAAACTTGCAATGCAATTGCTAATGCTTGATTTTCTAATGGTGGGATGGTTGGTGACAAGGCTCCTATGGAAATGGTGGCTCTCCTATTTGTGTTTTTCTAGCTAATTGAAACTTTTTCTCCTTTACAAAGTAAAAAATAGCTATTTCATTTAGTTGTAATATTTCCTTTCAACTCTAGAGGCATTGCATTTTGGTTAACTTAATGAGATAAGTCTAAGAACCTAGATTGGTTTGGTTTACATATATCAAGTTATTTATTTTAGCTCTCGCAAGATTGGTAGCTACTCTTCCTTTCTAGGAAAAAGGAAGATTAGATTCTCCTTGATACATTGTGGGCTCCAAGGAGGATTTCTAGTTTCTTTATTGGAAGTACTCATATAGGTTTTGTTAAGAAAATCAAAGAATAAGGATTGAGCTTGGAAGTGCACCCCTTTTGGTAGACATAATCCATACTTCAAAGAATCTTATTTGTTAAGCTACTTACTAGAGATAGACTTTCTAATGTTATCGTGTACCTTAATTTTCCTTTCTTAGCCCATCTACAATAAGGAGATGTTTCAAATCCTTATGAAGGAATGAGTACAAAAGATGGTTGATAAATGGTGATTCTTAATATAGAATCAATTAGAGATTTTATAGTAAAGAAGGAGATATAGCAACCATTTGTGAACTCCAAAAGAGAGAGAGAGAGAGAGAGAGAGAGAGAGAGAGAGAGAGAGAGAGAGAGAGAGAGAGAGAATGATGATAGGTATAATTGACTGTTGCAAGCCACTTATTGGCTTGAGTAACGTATATATATATATATATATATATATAATGGTATTATTGATGACTTTATGTAAAGGTCTAACAGATGAGCTATGTTTTTGCATTAACATCTCTTGAGTATGAAGTATGTCCATAACATGAGGAGTCCCTTAGTTTTGTCTATAAAACTACTCGAGTGAGTGGATGTATTAAGTTCATTCTAGTTGGGACTTGCTAAACTCTCTTATAATCTAGCAAGTAAAGTGAGCCTTGGATTTATAAAAGGACAGAAAGTTGAAGATGTTGCCACGTGAGATAGACTTTTTATCGTGAGATGTTAAGAAAATCTAGCAAGTCCTTGGCATGGCGCGCGCCCTTAGTGATGATCACCTATAAGAAACACACCCTGCATGGATTGCTTTACGAATACAATAGCAATCCTTTAGAAGTTCTATGGTAGGATGTTGGATTTTTTAAAATTTTTTTTGAGAGTGGTGGGGGGGGGGGGAGGTGTGAGTGGGGGTAACTTCAAATCACCATTCACTTATCTCAGAGGGGGTTATCTCCACCGTAGGCTTGGTCTACTAAAACTTGTACAAAGCACCATGAAGGTTGCCCAAGCTCTTTGTGGATGTGCAATTGCTTAAGATATTCTTTCCATGAGGTCTTTTAGTCCTTTGTGAACAACTTATTGATTGCTATCAACCTTTAGGTCGCAAAGGATGATAGCAACATGAATTATCCCTTTAAGCACCTCATAGAGAAGCATGAGACGCGCGCGCGCGCACACACACACACACAGAGCCACATGCAGCAGGCGAAGAAAAGAATATCGTGCACCGCGAGAAGAAGACGCAGAGAAGCTCCCTCCATCCTTTCATTTTGAGAATTAAGGACTAATATCGAGGATATGGCTAATTAGAACTTAATTAGTAGCTGCCCGTCCCCCTTCACCCTTCATGGCTGATTCCAACGATGCTCCTGCAGCCTCAGGACGGCTTACTCCCTATGTCTTACTCTCAGTTATCATGGCAGCGAGTGGTGGTATCATATATGGATATGATCTGGTGGTTGCAGGTACGAGCAGTCATTAATCCAGTGGATATATTATGTACTGTGAATTTATGATGATAATGGTGGTGCTGAAACGGTCTGTAATCAGCCTAAAATTTGCATTGAAATCGAGGTATCTGAAAGGATTATCCTGTTTGATGATTCCATCATCTAAGATCAGCTTAATTTTGCATTCAAAGTCTGCTGGTATTTAAGAGAAAAAGTATCCCTGTTTAGTGGTGTGCCAATTTGATGGTAGGTGGGATTAAGAGATACTTTGTTCCTATTTAGTGATGTGTCAACACAAGAAGTCCTAGACTAGTATTTATTTCTGTTCAATGATGTGCCACCACAAGAAGTTTTAGACTAATTCCCACTATAATTCCCACATTGTGAATTACGGCACCATCATGAGCTTCTGCGAGAGAGGGTAGGGCCGGCAGCCCCGGCCCACATCCACACCTAGCTAGGTATGCAATGCCTCTTGAGCAAAAGCTCATGATGTTGAACACTATCAGGAAAAGCAAGGGCAAGCTGCTTTTCCTACATGGGAAAATGGCGAAAACTTCTTGTGCAATATGATGTAGTTGGGATTAAGAGATAATTCATTCCTAGCTATTGATGTACTGTAGGTGGGATTTCTGTGATGGATGATTTCCTCTCTGTGTTCTACCCTGATGTGCAAGTGCACAAGAAGAGCACCCATGAGGACAACTACTGCAAGTATAACAACAATGTCTTCCAGCTTTTCTCTTCCTGCCTCTACCTGGCTGCCCTGGTCACAACTTTCATAGCCTCCTTCCTCACCCGGCGCTTTGGATGCAAGCCCAGCATGCTGATAGCTGGCTTGCTCTTCATTCTTGGTACTGCCGTGGGTGCTGGAGCCCAAAACCTTGGCATGCTTTTATCAGGTAGAATGTTGTTGGGTGGTGGACTGGGCTTCTCAAACCAGGTATTGTGTATTCTGACTATTTGTCCTTTAAAGCATTGTTTTCTTGGCTATTGTTAGACATATGGATGCTCTGCCATAGACATGCATGTTATGTTAGTATGTGTTCACTGAAAGGACTGGAATTGAAGAGAGCCCAACACTGAAATGGAGGACTCGTTCAAGAGATACAAAATAGAGATAATGAGTCAATATATCAATCAACCCTTTTGCCTAAATTCTAGTGGACTAGCTGCATCATAGGCCATGCCTTATCTTGTAGAAATTCCCAACGGGAAAACATCTCTGTGCAGAAGCTACCCTCTAGTTCAGGTCTAATACAAGTGCAGTTGGTATTGACATGCATGGAAAGCTTCACGATAAGAAGTTGTATGTTTCCAGATAAAAGGGTAGCAACAGTTGAGAGCCTGCTAATTACATTATCTTATGGTGTGTCAATTCAAAATTCATGAGTAATGAGAGTTTGTTACTTAAATTATCTCATGGTTGATGTATGTTTCATGATAAAAGAATGATGAGAGTTCATTACTCACATCATCTCATGGCTGACGGATGTTTCATGATAAAAGAATAATGATAACATTATCTTATGGTGTGGCAATTCATGGTTGCTGTTTCTGTGATCAGGCTGTTAACCTCTACTTGGCGGAAATTGCACTGCCCCGACTGAGAGGCAGATTGCACTATGTGTTTGGGCTTAATGTAGCTTTTGGCATACTCTCTGGGAATGTGGTGAATTATTTTGCAGGAAAGGTACATCCATGGGGGTGGCGTCTGTCCATTGGAGTTCTGGGGATTCCGGCCATTCTGTTCACTGTTTTCAGCCTAATTTTGCTTGAGAGCCCAAGCAATTTGGTACAAAGGGGCAAATATGTAGAAGCTAGAGAGGTTCTGGCCAAGATCAGATCAGGGCCGGAGGACCATATTAACACTGAGTTTGAAGATTTGCTAGCTGCAAGCACTAGGAATGCAGATGCAAAGGAATGGTCCACTTCCTTCAAATGTTTGTTTATGAGGAGAAACTTTCCACAGCTTGTGATTGGCATAGCCTTTCCATTTTTCCAGCAAACAGCTGGCAGTGATGCCATACTGTTCTATGGTGCTTTCCTGTTCAAGACTGCAGGTTTTGGTGATCAGGCAGCCCTCTTCTCGGCTGTTATCACAGGACTTGTAACCTTCATTTCTAATGTTGGAGCATTATTTATTATAGACAGGTTAGGCCGGAGAAGGCTTCTATTTGCAGGTGCAGCCCTCATGTCAACAGCTATGGTACTCCATCCCTCTCTCTCTCTCTCTCACACACACACACACACACACACACACACACACACACACACACAGAGGGTGGTTTGATTTAAGAACAGTATGGTAGTTCCACTCCAAGCTCTTACTAGATTTTGTGGAAGTCTTGAAAGTAAACATGGTGTGGCATGTTCCCTTGCCTCCTTGCTTGCGAACAATGTGGCTAGATTTACTTCCTACTAAAAGTCTTGTAAAGTGCCTTTATGTGGCACACCCTTAGACATACAATTGGCCTTTTTCGCAAGCATGCAAAAGTCGTACACAGCTAAGATAAAAACCTAAAATCTAAACTAGAGACAAATATTGTCTAGGGTGTAAGAAGGAAAATATGTAAGTAAAGGTAATTAAAAACAATTAATGGAGGTGACCAAGAAGACAAATGAAGACCTCTACATGTAAAAGCGCTAAGTAGATAAGAGCCATGATACACATGTTAATTTAAAATGTGTGAGTCATGGGAGTCTAGAACACTGCAAGGATAGGAGCCATTGAGCTTTACTATGGGACATAAAGAGAGTCTGAGAAGCTCCCTTATTTTAGGGAACACCAATGTTCATGAAAAACCAAGGTTTAATCTTAAATGAAACGCAAAAATTTCAAAAAAATCTTTAAAATTCAAACAAGAAGGTTAAAAACCTTAGCTTTTACAAAGTTCTTAGTTATAAGACTGGCAAATACATGTCATTTGGTTTTATCAAAAATGTTTTTGTGAATAGTGGGGAATACTTGATTCACTTGATATAATTCAAAATACATGAACCTCTTGTATTGAATGTTTCGCCTCACACACGAGGTTTTTTCTCTCTCTACTTGTTACAGTCATGAGGGTGTCCTTTGTGGTCCATACTTGCATATACATGCATGTCGCTAGGGAGGGGTAACAGAGTGCTATTCACTATGCAAGTCATTAACATGCATGGTGGGGCTCTAAGACCTCTACACATAAAGTAGCAAATAACAAGGAATAATTGCAATTGTCCTAAAAGAGACCTTGAAAAAACCTAGAAAAGGACAATCCCAAATCTTAAGAATGTCAACATTTTTATAACCAACTAAAATGGCCAATGACTTTAGCTAAATAAGGAATCGTGTACTTGTCTTGCCTTTAAGCACAACCAATTTATGGAACTTGATGAAATCTCTCTCTCTCTCTCTCTCAAAGAAATAATAGGTATTTGAGCAACATTTTATATAATAGTCTGCTTGATATGAATTCCCTATCTATCAACCTTAGTGTTGACAAAAAAATGAGGTTATCCCTTGAAAATTGAAAAGTTTGAAGAACAAAGGCTTGCAATTTTGAAGTGTAGTTTTGAAATTGATAGAATTAGCTAGTTTGGTTTCAATTTTGTAAAACATCATGCAAAGGCTTAGGAGAATTCTATAGAGTTTCCAAGTTAAGGATTTTTTCCATTTTTGGGTGACATTCTTTGTAATGTTTTTATGCAAACACTAATCCACTTTCTTTGGCCTTGCATATCCAAGATATTATAATAATAGTGGAGCCTTGGAGGTTTGAATAACATATTTGCATTAATTCCTCTTGGACTCTCAACATATTATTTTTCGTTTATACTTTTTGAGCCCCTCAACATGCTTTAATACCTATTCTTAGTCTTTCACTAATATGCATATGCATGCCTTAAAAGTTTGTAAGTCATTTACATTATATGATTTAAAAGGTAACATTGCTTAATCATGTTAAGGGTTGACTTTGGATGCTATAAATTATAAGAAAGAGTGCGCCTCTCTTTCCCGTTAGGGAGAGCGTATATGTATTAATCATTTATTTAATCAACGAACATTTGGAAAAATGTAGATAATTGTTTGGTATCATCCCTTTAACAATTTAAAGTAGGTGCATCTAATGGAAGATCGAGCTTCATGGTAGTGAAGGGTTATGGAAATAAAACGTTGTGGAATTTGGAAAATGAAAGCTCAAAGGTTGATAAATGAATGAATAACAATCATGATGATGAATGTCACATCAATATTGCCATGTAAATAGAGAGCTCAAAAGGCTTGAATTACATATATTAAAGGATGCACACCAACAAATATGCAAAATAATATTAGATTGCAAACCATATGAATATATTGTAAATATGTCTTTCTTTATACATGAGTCAAATAGAAAGTATAGTGATAGTATCAATCCAATAAAAAGTGTACTAACAATATATATAACTAAAGAATACTGAAAGTAGAATGTTAAAGACTATCGAAAGCTCAAAGGTCATGACATGACAAAGGGATATTATTGTGAATTGTTACAACAAGCCCTACATAAGGCCTCTAAAGGCATGATAGTCACAAGAATTAAGAGGCGCATACCAACCATTTAAATATAAACCATAGAATCATATATTTCAAATTAAAGTGAAACTCGTAACACTTGTAAGAATAAGTCTTCTTTTTGTACATGTCTTTGAAAATGAGTTTAATTTATAATTTTAGTGTATATATTACTTTCTTAAAATTAAAAAATGAAATGAATGCAAACAAGTATGGTTAGCAATGGATATAGGAAAAATAATCAATATATGTAATATATCCAAAACCCATTGTTTTAGAAGAACAATGTTGTTCATCATCCTCAATCTTTGCTCACTTACATGCATGCATACACAAATATGGATATGGATACTCATGCAATGTTTCCCCCTTACCATGTTGCAGGTAGTTATCGCCTCCATCTTTGCTATTAGCTTACCAAGAAATGCGCAAAAGTTTCCAAGAGTAGAAGCTATATTGGAGGTGGTGATGGTGTGTGTGTTTATGGGTGGATTTTCTTCAACGCTAGGGATCCTTGCGTGGGTGATTCCTAGTGAGATTTACTCTCTTGACATTCGGTCAGTAGGTCTAAGTATTACAGTGTGTGTGAATATGTTGTTTAAATTTGTGATTGCACAGACCTTCTTGTCCATGCTATGTGCATTCAAATATGTAATTTTCTTATTTGTTGGTGGTTGGGTAGTGGTAATGGTGGTGTTTGTGGCCTTATTTTTACCTGAAACAAAGGGGATCCCCATTGAGGCTATGGGAGATTTATGGGCAACACATTGGTTTTGGAGGAGGTTAGCTTACCCTCCTACTAAATGAGTAGAACTATATAAAATAGGGGAAGATCATAAAAGTTTTGGCCGCATGTACATTAGGTTGTGATTTTTAAAGCATTATTTATTGGTGGTTGCAAACACTTATATAACATTCGCTACTTAAATTTGTGACTTACTATATCTTCAAGAAGCTATAGCAAAATCATCAAGAATTTTGTGTTATGTACAGGTCGAGAAAATTTGGGATTAATTTTACTTACTCCATCATTAAGATTACCTTCTATTAAATTATGTAGAGCTGTAGAATAACCTGAATGATTAGGGGCAACACAATATGGAAAAATGAGTCTTCCAAGGTCTCTAGATAAAACAAAATGCAAAAGTACTTTTATTTTGCATCTCATTTATGTTAGTTACATATGTATTCTTTAATAGCAATCTCATGGGGATTCTTTAATGTTTCCAAGAACACTTCAAACTACTTGTCACTAATTGTGCTTTCAAGCTTTTGGTTTTTGAAAGCTTTCATGGAATGATGTTGGAGATGTTGAGCTTTGGAGATGAAAATATTGCTCCCAATTTGACAAATGTTATAATCTAAGAAGTACACTTAAAAGATAGTCACATCATAGATAAAAGAAAGACAAAATGATGAAATAAGGGTATATGATACTAACACCTTTATGTGGATGTAAGAAAAGATTCGAGATAGATGCTAATGGAAGGCAAATAGGTACAACATATGGAGGCTCAATGCATCTTCATCTTCTCCATTATTCATTCTCTTCTTCTTCCATTCTTCTCGCTCTACAATGAGTATCTCTAAAAGTGGATAGATACTTTTTTGACTTAAAGTCACTTTACACACACACACACACACACACACACACACACACACACACACACACACACACACACACACACACACACACACCCCCCCTCTCTCTCTCTCTCTCTCTCTCCCTCTCTCTCTCTCTCTCTCTCTCTTTGTTTGTTGTAGACATAGGCTATGCCCATAAGCAAAGATATGTTTCTCAACACTCCCTCTCAAGCTTAGAATGAGCTTGCAAAATCGTTGATTTTGACATGTACCAAGTCTTTCTCTCCATCCATGACTTTCTCTTTGATAAAGTTATAGTGCACTTCAATGTCTTTTTCCCTAGCATGATAGATTGGGTTCCTTGTAAGCATAATACTACTGATGTTATCATGATACATGATAACTTCTCCATCTATCTCAATCCCCATGTTAGATGTAAGTAGTCTTAGCCATGTTTGATCATAAGCTACCATTGCTACTCCTCTATACTTTGCTTCAAAACTTGATAATGCTACTGTACATAGTTTCTTGCACCTCTAACTTATCATGGCCAAACCAAATGAGAAGGCATATCCACTAGTAGATCTCCTATCCATGATACTTCCTACCTAGTTTGCATCTGTAAATCCAAATAAAGTAGGCTTGATTTCTTTCTTATAGAACAACCATAACTCACTGTCTTCTTTGCATACCTCAATACCCTTCTAATTGCATGTAAGTGTGATTTGCATGGATTTTGCATGAATTTACTTATCACTCCAACTATATAACTCGATTCAGGTCTTGTTATGGTTAAGTAGATTAGATTACCAACCATCTTCCTAAACATAGTGATGTCTTCAATATAATTCCCATCATCGGCCATCTTCATATTTTGGTTCATTGGTATATCAATTAGCTTACATGAAATAATCCCATATTTTCTCAACATTTCCTAAGAGTATTGTCTTTACACCAATGAAATTCTATTTGGCATATCTATCACTTCTATGCCCAAAAAGTATCTTAGTAGTCCAAGGTCCTTAACACCTGTCTTGTATCCAAAAACCCACTTTTGTGGCAATTTGGACCCTCTATAAAAAATTCAATTTCTCATCAATGAGAAAGATTAAGAAGAAACAATTTTAGAGAAATGTGATCAACACAAGGTACTAGTTGAAAAAAATAGAAAGGGTCAAAACAAGTTGGGAACTATAGATTTTAATGTTCATCTTTAATGCCATTTTTGTAGAAAATCGAAAACTTATAGTGTTTCTACTCAAACTCATGTCAGAATTTTTTAAATTAGGCTAAAACTATCATGAAAAACACTTTGATATGTATAGTATGTATTTCCATTAAAAGTGATTTGGAACTAGATAAAAACTATCAACTTTTCTAAGAGCTCCAAATAATGTTGGCGAGTGCTATTTTGACCAATTTTTATGCACATTTGAGAATCCATTTTTTTTTTGTAGAAAATGAATTTCCACATGAAACTTGTTTCAAATCTTTAACTCTACTAGCTTACAATATTGGGAAAGTCCCATCCAATTTGGGTATCATGTGCACATGTTATTTTGAATATAGTGAAATATAACTTGAGATGCTAAAGTGGCCTCTAGCCAATTTTGTGGAAAATTACAAGTCTAAGTTAATGTCAAACCCCTTGTGGAAGCCATGCTTCACTTTTGAGATCTCTTTCTCAAGAGTATTTGCTACAATGAGATCATCACAACAACCATACCATCGTCAAAATAATTAATCATAACATAAAGAGAACACTTAGCCATACTTTGCTAAAATTCCATGTTACATAGAAACATACTAATCCTATCACACTAAGCTCTAGGTGCTTGCTTCAATCCATACAATGCCTTTTCTAGTTTGCATACAAAATACGAATACTTTGGGTGTACATGCCCTTTTAGTTGTTTCATGTACACCTCCTCTTCGAATGTATAATTCAAGAATGCATTCTTAATATCCATTTGATATAGATTACAACCATAAATCAAAGCCAAATCAATCATTGATCTAACTATATTCATTTTTGCAATCATACTAAATGTCTCCTCATAGTCCAATCCATATGTTTGAGCATACCCTTTTGCAACTAGCCTTGATTTATATCTTTCAAGCAAGCTATCTAACTTACATTTGACCTTATATACCCATTTGTAGCCAATAGATTTCTTTCCATAAGATAGCTTCCAAGTATTGTTCTTATTTAAAGCATCATTTCTTTCATCCATCACCTCTCTCTAGTCTTTGCTTTCAATTGTTTCATCAAAGCATATTGGATGTAGGTGCTATACATGAGAAACCATATAAGCATAATGCATTTTCATATAACCAATGTATGTTAACCTGCCAACTAGATGCCTTACTCTTTTTTATCTTCTCAACTGAGGTGCACTGTATGTTGTTTCAACTACTCTTGCATGTGATGATACATACTTCCCTCTACACTTTTTATACTTTGAGTCTTAACATGAGGTATCCCAACCTCATCATCCAATGGCTCATCTTCTAAACATTCATCAACTTGCCTTTTTTCTTTTGCAAATTTAGCCCTCTTTTGTGTGGTCTTGGTTATCACTTTCACTACTTTTTGCATTATCTTATGGACCAGAAATATCCTTAATGTGTGGCATTGTGTGATTATTGTTTGTTGTAATTTTATTCACATAACTATCATCATCATTGCTCTCATAAGTATCCATGTCAATTATAGCCCTAGGTTCATACCATCACTCAAATCACTGAATCTCATATCCCTACTTATATAGAACTCTCTAGTAATATGTCATAGCACTTATATCCCTTCTATTTATTAGGATAACCAAGAAAGACACACTTGACATCCTTTGGTTCCATTGTTCTTCTCAAGTCATTAGGGATATGGTGCACAAATCGGATGCTATATGTGCGCGTAGTGAATGCTGGAATGTCCCCAAGAACAAAGAACTCTACAAAAGTGTTGGGGGTAAAGGCGCCTCCGCCTAGCCACCCGTGCATTACTACACTGACAGTACCCGCCACCATTGCACACTGCAGGTGGCAGGCGCCCGTCACGGTCACTTTATTCTTTATTCTTTTAATGACAGCTTGAATAAAGGAAGGCCCGATCACACATTGTGACTGTTGGAGTTCCCATTTCTTATCTCTCTCTTTCTTGCTCTTGCTCTCCCGCCATAGCTCTTGAGTGCAAGATTCGATCCTTCTCACCTTTCAATTGGTATTAGAGCTCAGCTTCCCGACTCTTGAGCTTGGCTCGTGGCATTCTCAGCTTCCCATTGACTCCCCACTCGCATAGGGTCTCCTTCCCAATAGCCATATCCAACCTTCCCGAGCTCCCGTCACTCCCCGGCACCCTCAGGGCATTCAAGCAAAGGTATTTGATCATTTTCTTTAGGGTTTACTTTAGTTCTTGGGTCTCACAGGCTGTAAACAAGATTGGGGCAGCCACCATTGAAGCTCCCTTGCTTCATATCTCACTTGCCTTTGAAGAAGACTTGTTGGGGCTCATTGTGGGCCACCATTGGCCACTTCTCTTGCCCCCCAACACCTCAAACTTCAGCCACATGAGCAGTAGGCCTCCCCTACAGATCTGGACAGTTTGTGCCATCTTCTTGTAGCTCGTGTACAGCACCAAAGCAGCCCCCTACTTCCTAGTGGTCATTGGCATGATGTTTGGGCTTCATAATGCACTCTTGACATGGTCTATGGCTTGGTCTCGAAGGCTTGAGCATTGAACATTGATTTGGGGCTGATTCAAACATTGTTCGGGGCTGTTTACAGCAATTCACAGTCATGTTATGCTGATGCTACATTGATAGTAAATGCTATGCTTGTCTAGGCATACATAGTAAACCGGTTTGATGTCTATTGGATGCCGATCGACTTGGGGATGGATCTCACATGTTATGCCATTATTTTTGGACTGATTTGCATACTAAAATTTCTCAGTTTTGACAGTCATTCTTGGCTGTAATAACAGTGGGCTGAAGCTCATTTGATTGCTTTGGGTTATGCCTATTGATTCTGGGTTATGTCTTGGATATATGCAATGAAGTATTGATCTTCGGGGTACGACTTCGAGCTTGGATTCCATTCCAGATGCTTTTGGAAGAGCTTTGACATTACACACTCATTGATGTTCATGCTTGTGGTATATGCTTTGAGAGTGATGCTCTTTGGGTCTATGCATACCCGTTGCCTACTGCTTGATGCTTATGTCTTGGTTGATTACCCTATGCATATGTTGAGCTTGAGTGCTCATTGAATCTCTATCTTGGATACATTTTGGATTATTTGGTTTTGGATGTTACTTGGCTTGTCAGAGTTTATTGGGATGTATGTCTTACTCATCGATGCTACCTACAGTTTCTTTGTAGCCGTCATGCTCTTGGGATACTATTGAGACATTGTCTTGGTCACCTGTCTTTGGCATTTTGACTTGGTTTGATTGAGCTGTTGAGCTTGTTTATTCGCCTTTTGTGACAGTGGGAGCATCTTGTATGCTTGACTGACATTGAGCAGGAAGTTTATGCTATTTAAGCATTTTGCAGATACTTGAGACTTTGGGATCTCTTACACTTAAATGTTGCATGGTTCATGCACTAATAACTTGGATTTGCTTTTGACCTCAGCTTGGGCTTTGCACTCTTGTGAGCATACACCTACTGGTGTCAGGTCTTGCCAGTGTTATGTATACTTTGCCCTATTGTATAGGGGTATGCCTCACTGACGGATGCTTTGATGACATGTTTGGGTATTTGCTCAGGGTCTTGATGATTATTTGGTGCTGATTTATACCCGTTTATGGCTGGTCATGTCTTGGTTGTCATTTATTGACTTGGTGCAGTGATTTTGTCAGAAATTGACTCTCATAGTACCCTGCTGTCATTTATTACAGCAAGCATATAACTCCGGACTGACATGAATTTTTCATGCTGAAATATTCTGAAATGATGTACTTTCACTAGTACTTGGTGGGCAGAAGCTTTGGTTACACTTTTCTCACCATTTTCTCTTGATTTTGGTGATTTTTTGGTCATTTTCTGTAGGAAACAACAAGCAGTTTTGAACTGTCTACAGTCTTCTAGCCTGCATTATGGCGAGTTCGTCCACTGATCACTCTTATTAGAAGAGCTAGATTTGACAGGTGTTGGTGCAGAAATCACAGATCAAATCATTGAGATTGAGCGGGCATTCGCCTGCAACTATGCCAGATGAGGAATGGGTTGAGCTTGACGAGTTATGCAAGTCCACTATTGTATTATCTCTCACAGAATAGGTTCATTACAATGTATTTGAGGAAGAACAAAGTGCATGGCAGTCGTGGGATAAAATCAAGAATCTCTATGACAAGAAAAGTCCATCGAGTCAGATGTATTGGCTGAAGCAACTTATGGATTTGCACATGAAGGAGAATGTGACTATGTCTGCTCACTTGAGCCAGTTCCATGCTATACTCAAGAACTTGACTTCGCAGGACATCACTTTTGCAGAGGATGTCACTCCTCTTTTCTTACTTGGTACTCTTAATGAGTCATGGGATGTATTTTGCACTGCATTTTGTGCCTCTACTGCTACCTTGAAATTATCTGATGTTGAGAGTGCTCTTCTACAGGAAGAGGTTAATCGTAAGAATTTGGATGCCTCTCGTGTGTCGCATGCTATGACAGTTAGAGGCAGGAATGATGGATATGGAAAACATGGCAATGGCAGTGGCCATGGACGGGATTCTCAGAAATCTCAGTCCAAGTCTCGTGGGAAGTCACGTAGCAAATCCCATGGCAGGAATGCAGATGTTACTTGTCACCATTGTGGGAAAAAGGGCCATATTAGGCCACAATGCCATGAACTGCGCAATGAAAGGCGCAAAGATAAGGGGAAAGGCAAATTGCAAGATAAGTCTTTTGATCACAGCATAGTGCCTGCAAAGTCCAGTGTTAAAATTAAAGAGATCAATGTTATGCATCCCGAGGATGTTGATGATGATTATATCCTTGTAGCTTCATCTAGTGCTTCGTAGATGATAGAGATACACTCTATGTATGCAAAGTGTTGGCTCTTGGAATCAGATGCGTCCTTTCATGTGACACCTTGCTGAGAGTGGTTTCATTCATACCATACTCTTTCGGATTCTGTGCGCTTGGGTGATGACAGCTCTCTTGATATTGTGGGCATTGGTGATGTTAGGCTGCAATTTCCTTCTGGCAGTAGTTTTGTTATGCAGGATGTATGTCATGTACCTTCTTTGACACACACTCTCATGTCAGTTGGACAACTTGATGACACAGGTTATCATGTATCTTTTGGAGACTCTACATGGAAGATCACTCGTGGCAGACTTGTGATTGCGAGAGGTGCTAAGGATGGCATCCTCTATCCCTTGATTGTATCAGCTTCTTCCCTTGATCATGTTTTGTCTGTGGGTTCTATCCCACATGTATCTCTTTGGCATGCCCGTTTGGGCCATATGTCTTTGAAGGGAATGAAAATGCTTTCTGGTTTGCAGTACTTACCGCCCCTTGATTATGCATGTTTTGATTCATGTGAGCATTGTCTTTATGGCAGGCAGACTAGGTCTATGCACAATAAGTCTGGTAGGCCATGCATGAGTGAGCCCTTGGCATTGGTACATTCGGATGTCTGTGGGCCCATGCCTTGTCAGTCTATGGGTGGTGCAAAGTATTTTGTTACGTTCATAGATGATTTTTCACAGAAAATTTGGGCTTATCCCATTAAGCTGAAATCCAATGTCTTGGCTGTGTTTCAAAGATGGCTTGCATTAGTTGAGAACCATTCTGGGTATAAGCTAAAATGTCTAAGAACAGATAATGGGGGTGAGTATGTCTCACGTGCTTTTGAGCAATTATGTGATGAGAGGGGTATTAAGCGTCAGTTGACCGCCCCCTACACCCCCCCAGAATGGTTTGGCTGAGCGGATGAATAGAACCATCCAAGAGTGTGTACGCAGTAGTATGCTTAGCCATGCATGCCTACCACAGAGCTTTTGGGCTGAGGCAGTTAGTACAGCTATGTATGTCATAAACAAATCACCTTCTAGTGGTTTGGATTTCTAGGTTGTAGAGGAGGTATAGACTGGAAAACATTCCTCTGATGTGCATCTCTGTGTCTTTGGATGTGAGGCATTTTGCCATGTGCCCAGGGACAAGAGAAGTAAGTTGGATCCTAAAAGTGTCAAATGCATTTTCCTTGGTTATGGGGATGCAGGCGAGATGGGTTACCATCTCTGGGATCCGCAGGCGCAGAAAGTCATCCGCAGTCATGATATAGTCTTCCATGAAGACAAGATGCATCGGCAACTTGAGAAAGTTATTGAGATCCACATGCTCATATTTCAGGAGGAGCCGAGAGCTCGTGCACAGCCAGTTGGAAAGCCTACAGCTGCAGCAGATGTTCATGGTCAGGGTGTTGGACAGGCAGCGGGACAAGCAGCAGAGCCTGCTGTGAGATGGTCTACTAGAGACAGATGTCCACCTGATAGATTTCAACCCTCGATGCATTATGTCTTGGTTACAGATGCAGGAGAGCCTTTCACTTATGATGAGGCTATGCGCAGGGGTGATAGTCAATCCTGGGAGAGGGCTATGCAGTCTGAGATAGACTCCTTGCATAAGAATGACACTTGGGATTTAGTTTCCTTGCCTGAGGGCAAGAAGGCTTTGCCATGCAAGTGGGCGTGTAAGCTAAAAAGTACCCATGGATACCCCAAGCCGGCATACAAGGCTAGACTGGTAGCCAAGGGTTTTAGGCAGGAGCACGGTGTGGACTTTGATGAGGTCTTTTCTCCTGTGGTTAAGATGACCACCTTGCGCTTAGTCTTAGCTTTGGTTGCTCAGCTTGACTTGGATTTATGCTAGATGGCTGTCAAGACGGCTTTCTTACATGGGGACTTGCATGATGAGATTTATATGGAGTAGCCTAAGGGCTTTGCAGAACCTGACAGGGAGCACCTAGTGTGCAAATTGAAGAAAAACCTTTATGGCTTGAAGCAGGCACCTAGGGAGTGGCATCATAAGTTTGATGACTTTATGCAGTCACAGGGCTACATCAGGAGTGCTATGGATCCGTGTCTTTACACGAAGAAGGCCCGTGATGGTTCTTTATTGATTTTGGTACTCTATGTGGATGATATGCTGATAGTAGGGAAAGCTCATGATGAGCTAGATGCTATTAAGGCTCAACTCAAGAAGAGCTTTGAGATGAAAGATCTGGGACAGGCCGCTCACATACTTGGTATGCGCATTAGACATGGTAGGCATCAGGGACTCCTCTACTTGTCACAGAGGGAGTACATTCATAAAGCTCTTGAGTGCTTCCGCGTGCAAGACGTAAAGCCTATTAGGTGTCCATTGCCTTCTTATGTGAAGGTATCACAGGCTGATTGTCCACAGACAGATGAGCAGAGGGCCGAGATGGCTAAGATTCCCTATGCATCTGCAGTGGGTAGTCTTACGTATGCCATGATTGCCACTCGTCCAGATATTGCCTTTGTAGTTGGTGTTGTGGCACTCTATATAGCTACACCTGGCAAGGAGCATTGGGATGCCGTGAAGGGTATCATGAGGTACTTGAAGGGCACTGCAGACATGTGCATATGCTATGGTAGCCAGGATATAGGAGTCATGGGGTACACTGACTCTGATTATGCAGGACATGCAGATAGTTCAAGATGCAAGAAGACTTATCGAGGGGAATGGTGGGAATTGACCACAAATGCGACGACAAGCAAGGGAGATGTTGTGTTACAACTGTGGAGAAAATGGACATGGCATGTACAATTGTCCTCACCCTAGAAGATATGATCACCCTGCCAGAGGTTCTCGACAACAAGTAAGCCCTCCTCATGCTAGGACTCAAGAGCAAGAGCAGTCACGACCTGCAATTTTACAACCACCTTATGTTCAAGCTGAAACCCCTGCTGTTCAACCAAATGTTAATGTCATAAAAATAGAGGAGGTGGTCAGAGATAGAAGGCTCCAAGAAGAAATAGCGAGAGGTAAGATGAAGGTAGATGTAGTAGAGACCATTCCTATCAAGCGGGTACGTGTCCAAACTGAGGCAAACAAGGAAGCAATCAATGAGGGCACCTAGAGATGAAGGAAAGAAGAGAAAGACTCAAACTAGGTCTAAAATTCATATATCCGACTTCCCTTTGGGTTCTCGGACACAATCTTATGATCTGATAGCATATGTGAGCTCTCAAGGGCCAAAAATTACTTGGCCACAACTACTTCATGCCTCTCCAAAGCTACGACGACAATGGTAAAAAATGGTAAGCACAAGGTCAAGGCAAGGTAAAATGGTTAGTGCAATCAAGGCATATAGCCTCAAAGATATAGTGCCTTTAGTGGAGGCTCAAATCAAAGGTCAACAGATTCGAAAAACATACATCGATAGTGGATCATAGGTTTGTGTCATGACAGAAAAACTTATGCATCAATTAGGCTTAGAAGTAATGGAATCCTCAACCTTTAAGGCAAAGATGGCCAACAATGATGTGTTCACATGTGTGACTGTAGTGAAAGATTTGAGAGTTTCTATTTTTGGAATCACTGCAGCAGTGGATGTTTATGTGATACCAGTAAAGGGAGAAGAATATCCTCTCATCCTAGGGAGACCTTGGCTTATGGGCATCAGAGCTAGGCAAGATTGGACAACATGGGATCTGGAGTTGAGGCTACGTAAGGTGGGTGGCCACGATCAAAAGGTGGTTTACAACTTGAAGAGTGGGCGTCAAGAGAACCTTGAACTAGAAACGTCTGCCGACAAGTGGAGCTCAAGTGGATGTTCCTCATCGGTCGAAGAGGAAGAAATTTCAAGTGGAGAGAGTGATAGCACTGTCAAAGTTATGGGCGCCACCTTAAAGGAACCTACCTCATCAGAAGACAACCCAAGAATCCAAGGAGAAGATGTGTGGGATGCTAGCCTAGAGAAGATGATATCCAAGGATATAAAGGATGAAGAAAGGGAGGGTTATGTGAATGTTCTCAAGAAGCATGCATCATTGTTTATTTCTGATTATACTCACATTACAGGTGTCACTGCAGTGAAGCATCACATCCAACTCAAAGAAGAAAGCAAACCTGTAGTACAAAGATTGAGAAGACTGGGAGCTATGCAACAGGATGCATTGTTGACGGAGGTGAAGAGACTTTTGAATGCAGGATTTATATACCCAGTGGAAGATTCAGAATGGGTCTCCCCAGTAGTAATGAGGCCAAAGAAAAATGGTAAGTGGCGAGTATGCATAGATTACAAGCCACTAAATGCTGCAAAGAGGGGACCACTTTCCTCTCCCATTTCAGGATGAAATCTTGAATGAAGTAGCAGGACATGAGCAGTATACAGTGTGTGATGGCTACTCTATCTACTTCCAGATTCGCATTGCAGAGGAGGATCAAAAGAAGACCACTTTCATCACACCATGGGGCTGTTTTGCCTTTCGGGTCATGCCCTTTGGTCTCACAAATGCCCCAACAACCTTTCAACGATTCATGAATATGGTCTTCCAACCTTACTTTGGTAAGTCCATAAGGGTTTTCATAGATGACTTTTGTATTTACAGCTCAAGGAACATACATCTATGCAAGGTTGATGAAGGATTTACTCACTTAGCTAGGTTGGGTGGACAGCTAAATAAGGATAAATGTCACATTAGAGAAAGCAACGTTACACTACTAGGGCATGTAGTGTCAATTGAAGGAATTGAGGTAGATTCAAAAAAGGTAGAAACATTGCTAGCTCTACCTTCCCCAACCTCCATCAAACAATTAGTCTCCTTCTTACAAAAGCTAAGATATTTGGGTAGATTTATACATTTACTCTCTCAGGCCATATATCCCCTCCAACAACTAACATGCCAAGAAACACTTGTATGGAGTGAACAAAGTGAAGGACATTTTAAGAAGATAAAGAAAATGTTGGGATCACTTCCTATAATCCTCCAGCCTTGCTGGGAAGAAACATTCTTTGTAAACCCTAGCGTGGAAGAAGAGGACATTGGTGCTGCTCTCCTACAAAAAGATCCAAAAACATCCTTCATGAGGCCTGTGTATTTTTCCATCCGCCTCATGAAAGCCTCAGAGAAGGCTTACACCTCCATGGAACAACTAGTGTTGGTCCTCATGTTTGCAGTAACCAATTTTGGCCATATTTGCTTCCAAAGAGGTTTGTGATCATCACTGTGGAGGATATGTTTCCCTATGCACTACAACATATGGAAATCTCTGACAAAATAGCAAAGTGGGTGGTCCGACTTCAAGAGTTTGATTATACAGTGCAGGTTGAAAAATTAACTCGAGCATGCCTGGCTGATATTTTGACAAACAGGTGCTATGAGGAAAATCTCAGGGTGAAAAGAAAGGACCTTACACCACCCCCATCCATAAAGACTCTTGTAGATGCTTATAGCCTCTACTTTGATGGTGCAAGAGAACTAAGGATAAGGCAGCTGCTGCAGGCATTGTTGTTTTCTCTCCTTTAGGAGAGAAAATCTATGGTGAAGGAATCATCTTGGAAGGTGTCCACTCTAACAATGAGGCAGAATATCAAGCTTTAATTCATGGTCTTTGTTGGTGTCTTATTAATTCAATTGAGAGGTTGAATGCTTTTGGAGACTCCATGCTATTGGTAAGGTAGATGCAAGGTACATGGGCATGCAAAAATACAAAACTCTCTAGTAAAATGAGAGAGGCCAAATCTCTTATGAGAAGATTTAGGGAGGCATAAGTACATCATGTGCCAAGAGACCAGAACAAGGATGCCGACCATCTAGCATCATCAAAGCTGAATGAGTCAATGGTGGGAGTAGTGGCTATCAAACCCCCACTTTAGTAAGGCAAGGAAGACTTAGAAGATATTCTACACCTCTTACAGCAAGGAGAAGCTCCCAAACACCTGACTAAGGGAGAAAGATAGTTGCTAACTCGGAAGGCTACAAGATATCGCATGGTAAATGATAGTTTGTATTGTCTTGGTAAGGATGGTGTGCTTAGGAAAGTGCCTTCAAAGTGGGAAATTGAAGAAATCTTAAAATATTTCCATGATGATGTGTGTGGAGGCCACTTTGCACACGACATCACAAGTAGAAAGGTTCTACAAGCCGGCTTTACTTGGCCCAGTCTACACCGAGATGTCAAATATTGGTGTCAAACATGTGAAGAATGTCAAAAATCAATACCACGATGGCTCATAGTAGAACCCCAAACCCCAATCAAGGTCTATGGACCCTTTGAGAAGTGAGGAATTGATGCCATAGGGCCTCTACCACACACTCCATCAGGAAAAGAGTATATTATCATGGGGGTAGATTACATGACTAGATGGGCCGAGGCTATGCCAACTAGAAGAATCACTGCTAATGAAGTGAGTAAATTCATCTTTGACCACATTTTTTGTAGGTTTCGTACCCCTTTTGAAATACTATCAGATAGAGGACCAGGGTTTAGAGCTAATGTGGTGGGTGAACTCATGCAAAAGCTAAATATTCAACGACAACACTCTACCCCTTACTACCCTCAATGCAATGGATTGGTGGAGAAGGTAAATGGAATGATTTGTAAAATAATCAAAAAACAGGTACATTCAAGGCCCCGGGATTAGGACAAGCACCTTAGTGGAGCTCTATGGGCTTATAGAACCTCCTTCAAAACCATGTTAGGGTTCACACCTTTTCATCTAGTTTATGGACAAGAGACTCCTTTGCCTATTGAGGTGAAATTAGCTAGCCTTCGGGTATTAGGTGGCACAATAGGCTCTCAAAAGGAGAAGTTACATCAAAGATTACTGGACCTAGAGAGGCTACAATTGGATCGTGAAGAAGCCATAAACCACTACTCCTAGGAAGCTGAGAAGCATAGAGAAAACTTCAACAAGAAGTTAATAGATAAAAACATCAAGGAGGGATCTTTAGTGCTTCGATATGACAATCGCTTTGATAAAAGAAAGGATGGCAAGTTTCTCTACCCGTGGGAGGGACCATTTTGGGTCACAAAAAAATTAAACGATGGCTCCTTCAAGGCATTGAGGGAAAAGTGCACAAGACCAGGGTAAATGGATGACACTTAAAACCCTATCACATCAGGGTGGGGTCAGCTCAAGATACCAAAGAGTGTCTAGAGGCATAAATACCTCTAGCTAGGTTGGGGGGGGCTATATGATCCAAGAAAATCACAAAAAAATATTTGTCCAAAACTTTGTTAATTTTTTGTACATTTGGAGGTTTGAAATAAAGAAGAGGGTGGGAACAACCTCTTGGGAAATCCAAGAAATCACTGGATGGAAATATTTCATGAACCCGTTTACCAAGGGGGGGTGAAGAGTAAAGATCAATGGAGAAAGGTGAAGGGAAAATGTGTAATGTGAAAAGAAAAGACATTAAATGGATTTGGAGCCATCCAAAGGGCATGTGAGGCTCATAATGTCATGGCTTTGGAGCCTTATGATAATTCAAACAAATGGGACCCTTCTTGGAAGCATTAGTGGAAGAAAAATCAGGCACATGATTTTGTAAGATTGTTTAAAAATACAGCCACTCCGATTCAAAAAAAATTTCAACATGAAAGTTGTAGTGCATGAGCTGAAGTTTTGGCTGGTATTTTTAAATATTTTTTTGGAGCTTTGAGTCAAGAGATATGGCCAAAATGGTGGATGCCAGCTTTTTCCAAGTGCGGTGGAGACCACCTCCCAATTTTATACACACCCACACTTTCTTCCCCACACTTAACACTTCCATAAAACATCATTCGTTAGACTCCCAACCCTTTTCCCTCTCTTCTCCTCTCTCTCAAGCTAATAAACCATTAGAATTTCCCTCCTAAATCACCCTCAAATTATCCGTAATTGTAGTAGTAATGTATGAATTCTCACTACTCTCTCTCCATTATTGCTAGATATGATCTTATTTTATGAAGATTCTCTATTTTTTTTTTTATAGGAGAGCTCTTGGACTCAAGCTATGGGGGGGGAGAATGGAGACAACTCACCTATGATGGAACTTGATTAAGTAAAAAATTGATCAACAAAACATCTAGATGGAGCTTCTACATTGGTGAAACTGCCTTAATGCAGCTTTGGTGGTGTTAATTCCTATTCTATCTTAATCTCATTCCTAAACACACTCAAGGCCTATATAAAGAGGCCTTCTCCTTTGTAGTTTGCAAAAAAGAGAGAGCCAAGAGGCCGCCTTTAGCCCTATTGAGTCTTCCCCATTCTCTCTCATGAGATTATGCAGTTCATTCCCTTACTATAGCTTATGCATGCTCTACAGTGTAATAAGCCCATGCTATTGGTGTCCATATTGTGTATATTGGTTATGTCTTGAGGGTTCTCCATCTCTTGTGCCCTCTTAAGTTTTATTGATTCATCTATTTTTTGTAGTTCTCTCTCTCTCTCTCTCTCTCTCTCTCTCTCTCTCTCTCTCTCTCTCTCTCTCTCTGTTTTCCTCTCTTCTCCCTTACAAGCTCCTCTCCCTCTTGCATAGCATCCTAGTCCACTCTTCCATGACTAGGTGGTGCCCTTACCTCATTCACTTTGTGGCAGAAGGGAGTTTGGCATAGTATAGAGGCTGCCATACCGAATTTCCTTCGTCAACACCTGTTTTATGTTATGATGACCTATGTATGAGCGTGTGAGACAACCTAAGCTATAGATTAGTTGATAATCTTTGGGGACTGTTTCATAAGGACACATGGTATTTCCTGGAATACGTTCAACATGAAAGAGTGGAGCTTGTATCATATGTACTTTATGTTGGAGTGACACATCTTGGGGCCAATCCCCGAGGTGTAGGAGAGTTGCAGTGGTGGATCAGCGGCAATCAACTGAGAGGTGCTTCCCTATGTTTGTGCAACGAGGTATTATGCATATATGTTCTTGGATCTCCCTTTGAGGAGAAGAGATGGTAAACATTGGACTATGAACTAATACAAACGTAGAATCGACATTAGCATTTAGTGTAGAGTGAGTCTCAAATTCTCTTGGCCCGCAAGGCCTTGTGGTGGGGCTGTGTGTTGTGTGCATGAGGTTCGGCTAGTGCCATAGCTAGAGCCGGCCCATTTTAGGTCCCATCAATGGTGCATTTGCGAGGAGTTGCCAGGAGTCGCCAATAAGTGGCGGTTTTGAATCTAGGGTTTCTAGGGACCAAATAGCTGGTTTATGTCCTCTAACAAGAACCGTCAAGCCGAAATAAAAAAAGTGGAACATGCTAAGAGGGCTAGACAATGGTTGGAGATTTTAAGGCATTATTCTCCTCAAAGGAGCAGCGTGTTACACATAAGTGGTAGTGGTTCTAATAATCTAAGTGTCATAAATAGCCCTTTGAGTGTAAGTGGAAGTCTTAGTACTTCATCATTTCCAATTAACCCACTTCAAGAGGGGTTTTAGTTTTACCTACACAAACTCCAGTTGTCAATTCGGTTGTAGCCATGGCACAACCCATCACAATTCCAGCAGGGACATCGGATTTACCGCCATTAGGAGCACCTTTGTTCATCTTCCATGGATTAGCAGAAGAAGATGGAGAACTCCATATTAAGGAGTTTCAAACGCTCATGTTTAACTATTGAATCCAAGACGAAGGACACCTAATGATGTTCTTCAATATGACGTTAAAAGGAAGGCCAATAGTATGGTATCACGGTCTAGAGGCCAGAACCATAACTAGCATTGATCAATTCTTCACGGCCTTCCGTTGTGAGTTTGCTCCTGAGAGGGGTGGATAGTATTGGTTGTGTGTCTTGAATGTAACGTGCCAAGAGCCAAATGAGAATGTCCATGCTGAAAGGTGAGAAGGATCAAAGCTTGCACACGAGAGCTATGGCGGGAGAGTAAGAGAAAGAAAGAGAGAGACAAGAAATGGGAACTCCAATGACCACAATGTGTGGTCGGGTCTTCCTTTATTCAAATTTTCACTAAAAGAATAAATAATAAGTGACTGTGATGGGTGTCCGCCACCTGCAGTTTACAGTGGTGGCAGGTACTGTCAGTGTAGTAATACACGGGCGGCTAGGCAGAGAGGCACCTTTACCCCCAACAACCTCCCACTTAAAGGAAACTCTGCCCCAGTGGGAGAGAAAAAAGAAAAGATAGTACAACATATACACTTGTACAACAGAATGAGGAAAAAGACGCCATCTCATCCAATGCCCATCAATCTCCTAAGAAAAGCAAAGCGCTCAGTAATGAGGCTTTTCGGGTGAGCAAGTCTGTAGGATTCTTCTTAGTCAGAATCTTGAAAAGGTCAATAGACTTGTCCTCAACGACCTCGCGAATGAAGTGATATCTCGCCTCAAAATGTTTCATCTTCACATGGAAGACCGAATTCTTGGCCAACTGAATGGCACTCATAGAATTCGAATGCAGTGTAGGCATATCATTTGTCATAGCAAGGTCTGCAATCAAACGACCTAACCAGATAGCCTCCTTGCAAGCCTCTGTGGCTGTAATATACTCGGCCTCTGTAGTAGAAAGGGCAGTATACTTCTGCGCCATGGACATTCAAGAGATAGCCCCTCCAACATAAGTGAACACATAGCTAGAAGTGGACTTCCTACTATTTGCATGTCTTGCATAATCAGAGTCAGTGTACCCCACGACTCCTATATCCTTGCTGCCATAACAAAGACACATATTTGCTGTGCCTTCCAGGTAACTCATGATACCCTTCACAGCATCCCAATGTTTCTTGCCAGGTGTAGCCATATAACGTGCCACAACCCCAACTGCAAAAGCAATATCTAGACGGGTGGCTATCATGGTATACATAAGACTGCCCAGAGCTGATGAATAGGGAATCTTGGCCATTTTGGCCCTCTTCTCATCTGTCTGTGGATAATCGGCCTGTGAAACCTTCACATGAGAAGGTAATGGACAACCAATAGGCTTAATATCCTGCATGCAGAAGCGCTCAAGGACTTTATGTACATACTCCCTCTTTGACACATAGAGGAATCCTTGAGATCTATCGCGCGTGATGCACATACCAAGTATATGAGAGGCATGTCCTAGATCTTTCATCTCTAAGCTCTTCTTGAGCTGAGCCTTAAGAGCATTGAGCTCCTCATGAGCTGTCCTTGCTAAAAGCATGCCATCCACATAAAGTACCAAAATCAGTAAAGAACCATCACGGGCTTTCTTCGTATACAAGCATGGACCCATAGCACCGCGGCTGTAGCCCTGTGACTGCATGGATGCATCAAACTTATGGTACCATTCCCTAGGTGCCTAATTTAAGCCATATAGACTCTTCTTTAGCTTGCACACTAGGTATTCCTTACCATGGTCTGCAAAGCCCTTAGGTTGCTCTATGTAAATCTCATCATACAAGTCCCCATGTAGAAAAGCTATCTTGACATCCATCTAGTACAAGTCCAAATCAAGCTATGCAACCAAGGCCAAGACTAAGTGTAGGGTAGTCATCTAGACCACATGAGAAAAGACTTCATAAAAGTCAACTCCATGCTCTTGCTTAAAACCCTTAGCAACCAATCAATCCTTGTATGCCAGCTTGGGGTGTCGAGGGGCACTTTTCAGCTTGTATACCCACTTGCATGGCAAAGCCTTCTTACCTTGAGGCAATGAAACCAAATCCCAATTCTTATTCTTATGCAATGAGTCAAGCTCAGACTGCATAGCCCTCTCCCAAGAGTGACAATCACCTTGGCACATGGCCTCATCATAAGTGAGAGGCTTTCCTGCATCTGTAACCAGTACATAATCCATAGAGGACACAAAATGGTTAGGAAGTTGTCTACTATCTCTAGGAGAATGCCTCAATCCAAGCTCTGCTGCTTGACCGACATCTTGTCTAACATCAGCATATCTAGCATCTGGGCCATGAGCATTAGGTGATGATGCACACAGTCTAGCTGGCCGTAGAGCGGGCTGAACGGGAGAAGGTGGCTCCTCCTGAAAGATAACTCTGAGTACCTCAACCACTTTCTCAAGTTGCATATGCATTTTTTTCTCATGAAATATGACATCATGGCTACGGATCACTTTTCCCACCTGCAGATCCCATAGATGGTAACCCATCTCTTCTGCATCTCCATAGGCAATGAAAATGCATTTGACACTTTTCAAATCCAGCTTATTGCGTTATCCTTGGGTATATGACAAAATGCCTTACATCCAAAGACACACAAATGATCATAAGAGGGAGGCTTGCCTGCCCATACCTCCTTTGCAACCTGAAAGTCTATGCCACTACTAGGCGACCTATTAATGAGATGTACTACAGTAGTAACTGTGTATTTCTAGTCTGCTTGCCATACAAACAATGATCATAAGAATCAAAATGCGAAGAGTCAAAAGGTAGAAGATACTAGAAAGCATGGAGAATTTTCATTCCTTTAAGAGACATATTTCCCTAACGAGCATGCCAAAGGGATACATGGGAAATAGAACCCATAGACAAAACATGATCCAATGTAGCTCCTAATACAAGTAAGGGATAGAGGCTGCCAGACTTGGCACCTCTTGCAAGTACAAGCCTGCCACGAGTAATCTTCCATGCAGAGCCTCCAAAAGACACAAAATACCATGCATCATCAAGCTGTCCAGCTGACATAAGGCTGCGTGTCAACGTAGGTACATGGTGTACATAATGCAAAACAAAAGAGCTGCCAGAAGAAAACTACAACCTAACATCTCGAATGCCCACAATGTCAAGAGACCTATCATCACCAAAACACACAGAACCAGACATGGTATGATATGTATGAAACCAAACTCTACAGGGTGTCACATGAGAGGACGCACCCTAATCCAAGAGCCAGTAATGCGCATACATAGAATGTATCTCCGAAGTCTGTAAGGCATCACATGCAGAAGCTGCAAGTATGTAATCATCATCTGAATCAAAGGCCTGCATGACATTAACAAGTTCAAGAATTTTCCTGCACTTTTTCTTTTCCCTTTTCCTTGCGCTTATCATTGCGCATTTTATGGCACTATGGCCTAATATGTCCTGCTTTTCCACAATAATAACATGTAAGATCAGACTTCTATCCACGGGACTTACTATGACCACGTGACTTGGACCTGGACTTCTGAGAGTCCCTACCCTTATGATCATTATCATGCCTGCCATGTTAGCCACCCCTAACAGTCAATGCATGTGAAGAGCGGGAAGCATAATTGTTTCTCCTGTTGATTTCCTCAGTCAATAAAGCACTATCAACATCTTTGATTTTCAGCCCATCAAGCTTGTTCGTGCATATGGCAGTATGGAAGACATCCCATGATTCAGGAAGGGTGCCAAGCAGAAATAACGGGTGCAAGTTATCATTGAACTCAATACCATGTGATAACAGATTCTTCATGATAGCATGAAATTGACTGAAATGAGATGATATGGATGACCCCTTCTTCATGAGAAGGTCCATTAACTGCTTCGGTCAATACATATGTGATGCAGGACTCTGCTGTGCATAAATCTCTCGAATTTTCTCCCGTAAGTCCCATGCACTCTGACTCTCATCTTCAATAACATTATGATGGACCTCTTCTGAGAGTGACAAAATAATGGTAGACCTACGTAGCTCATCAACTTCCATCCAAACATCATCATCCATATCCTCAGGTTTGACACTTTGGTGTCGTCTACCTTGGGTGGACTTAACAATGAAAAGGTTTGGAAGTTTTTTGTAACTTCCGTCTATGTCAGAAAGCCATTTCCACATTTCGACGAGTTGGTCTCCCTTATAATCACTGAAGAGATCAAGATGCAGAGTGAGACATCTGAAAAAAGTGGTGAACAGGTCCAAGCTTTCTACTCTAGTTCAAGAAGGGGACGTGGTAGGTCCTCTTCAAGAGGCCGTGGTACAGGAAGTGGTAGTGACAACCAGCAAAACAGATTGAATTAGCAATTTGGCGATATGCAGGTTTCAGGAGGCCGTGGTAACTTTAGAGGTAGGGGGAGCTTTAGAGAAAGAGGTGGATGGCAGAACAGAGGTTCTAACAACTCTGGTATTGTGTGTCACTACTGTGGCAAAACAGGTCATATTGCAGCCCAATGTTATGCTAAGAAAGATGATATTCGTAGTGGTAAGTTGCAGCAAGGAAACTATGCATCGTCTTCATGACAGAATGAAGACAAAAATGAACGTCTGTTTGTTATGCAACATATGCTGAATGCTATTACAGAAAAAGGAACACATGATGATGTTTGGTATGTTGATTCAGGTGCATCCAATCATATGACCAGCCATGTAGAATGGTTTGGAGAAATGCAGGATTTGCAAAATACAGGTTATGTGCAGACGGGTGATGATTCATGCCACCCAATTTCACACATTGGAAAAGTTCCCTTGTCCTTGCATGATGGTAAGACAAAGAGACTTTCAGATGTATTACATGTGCCATCTATTACAAAGAACTTGGTGTCAGTCGGTCAGATGGTAGAGCAAGGGCTGCAAGTCAGATTTAATGCAAAGGGCTGCTTTGTAGAAGACTTCAATGACAAGTGTAGGTTGGTTGCAAAGGGAAGTAGAGTTGGACGTATGTTTACTCTGGATGCTGGAATTCCTACTAAGAAATTAATGCAATCCAAAGGGTTGGTTACAGGTTTGCCTACATTTAGAATTGCAGAATTTCATAAGATATGCGAAGCATGTCAGTTTGGTAAGCAAGCAAGACAACCCTTTTCACATGACAGAGATGTAAGCAGAAATATCCTTTATGTTGTGCATACAGATATTTGGGGGCCTACACAAAATGTATCTCTTGGAGGCAGTTCATACTTTGTCACATTCATTGATGATTGTTCTAGAAAGCTGTGGGTATATTTTATGAAGGAAAAGAGTGAAGTGTTTGAGCACTTTAGAACTTTCAAGGCTATAGTTGAAAGAGAAATAGGCTTGAAAGTAAAGTGCTTGAGGTCAGATGGGGGGGGAGAGTACCTCTCGAATGAGTTCAGTGATTTTCTGAGGTCTCATGGGATAAAGAGACAGTTCACACGCAGGTATACCCCACAGCAAAATGGGGTTGCAGAAAGTTAAAACATGCATATTGTAGAAGTTGCATGCGCCTTGATGGTTGAAAAAAATATGCCTAAGCTTTTTTGGTCTGAGGCTGTTCATATTGCTGTTTATATTATGAACAAAACTCCCACAGCTACAGTTCATGGTATGATCCCCGAAGAATGTTTTACAAGTAATAAGCCTGATGTCTCACACTTGAAAGTGTTTGGCTGTATTGCATATGTTCATGTGCCAGATGAGTTGCAGAAGAAACTGGATCTAAAGGCTACAAAGTGTGTTTTTGTTGGATACTCTTTAGAGGAAAAAGGGTATCGTTGTTATAACCCTGTCACATGTAAGTTCAGAGTGAGCAAGGATGTCATCTTTGATGAAATGAGCAGTTGGTATGCATCTAGTGGTGATGCATTGGATGATGATGATGATCATGACACTCATGTGTAGGCTGAAAAGCAAGAATCACTGACTCTTAGTGGACCAGAGACATCATTTGGTAGTCCTTGGTCTGGGAGACTAAGGAGTAGCTCTACATCTTTAGGTGCATCTAGTAGCACTACAGGTAAAGACAAAGGAAAGAATAAAGTGTCAGATGGCATTGATGCAGTTCTTGATGGAGACCCCAGTGGCTCAAAGAGCTTGGATGATGAGCTTGGCATTCCTTCAATGAGGACTCTAGGTGTGTAGAGAGCACGAGGAGGTTGTTGGTCATGCTCATTGGGATGCACCAATGGATGAGGAGATGGCTGCATTAGAGGCCAATAAGACTTGGGATCTAGTATCATTGCCGAAGGGAAAGAAAGCTATTGGATGTAAGTGGGTTTATAAGATTAAGCACAATGCAGATGGTTCTATTAGTAGGTACAAAGCTAGGCTAGTTGCAAAAGGCTATGCCCAGGCATATGGCATAGATTATGAAGAAACCTTCAGTCCAATTGCTAGGATGGAAACTGTCAGATGTGTGATTGCTTTGGCAGCAGCCAAAGGTTGGAGGTTGCAACAAATGGATGTGAAGAATGCCTTCTTGCATGGTGATTTGCACGAAGAAGTGTATATGGATCAACCAGCAAGTTGTGAAGATTTAGAGCATCCCACGTATGTGTGCAGGTTGAAGAAGGCACACTATGGGCTCAAGCAAGCACCTAGAGCATGGTCTGACAAGATCAAAGAGTATCTTGTCAATATTGGCTTTTATGTTTCTGATGCTGATCACTCACTTTATGTGAGAAAGGAAGATGCAGGTTTGGTCATCATAGTCATCTATGTGGATGACTTGATTATTACAGGTGATAGTGATAGTGGGATTGCTGAAGTCAAGGACTTTTTGAAGAAGAAGTTTTAGATGAAGGATTTAGGTGAGCTAAGGTACTTCCTTGGCATTGAGGTGATCAGATGTGATGATGGTATATGGCTATCTCAAAGACAGTATGGTTTGGATATGTTGTCCAAGTATGGTATGTCAGCATGCAAACCACTTTTAGTCCCGTTGGAGCAGAATGTAAAGTTGAGTTCTGATGTTGGGGATGAGATAAAAGACCCTAGTATGTTCAGGAGGATAGTGGGGAGTTTGATCTACATGACCATTACAAGGCTAAACTTGAGCTACGTTGTTGGTCTTGTGAGTCAGTTTATGCAAATACCTAGAAAGCCACATTTGGATGCAGTCAGATGCATATTGAGATATGTGAAGTCCACATTACATTATGGACTTTTCTATGATTCAGGTACAGATGTACATGTGTTTGGATACACAGATGCAGATTGGGCTGGTAGTATGTCTGATAGAAGATCTACCAGCGGATACATGTTCTCTCTTGGTAGTGCAGCAGTTACTTGGAGCAGCAAAAAGCAATCTACAGTTGCTTTGTCGAGTACAAAGGCTGAGTATAGAGGTGCTGTTGTTGCAGCATGTGAGGTAGTATGGCTGCAATAGTTATTGGCTGATTTAGATGTGCAGGTGGAAGGTCCAGTTGTCACTTATGTGACAACATGAGCAATATACAGTTGGCTAGGAACCCTATGTTCCATATCAGGACAAAGCATATTGAGGTACACTACCACTTTGTGAGAGAGAAGGTACTAGTAGGTGAGATTGATTTGGTGTATGTCAGCACACAGGATCAGATAGCTGACATCTTCACGAAGGCATTGGGTACAGAGAAGCTTCAAAAGTTGAGCTTGAGGGGGAGTGTTGAGATGACAAGCTCAACACATACGGACATTAATGATGGACCACCTAGTTAGACGGGTCCACACGTCTACACTTAGCACGTTGGTGGTCATTATGACTCTCACATGGCCACTGACTCATTACTTATTATATTTAGGTTGTTACACCTATTTACAGCTGGCATTGTTATAGCGCCAGTCGACTAGTGTAGTTGGTTATATATTGTTTGACTTAGTAAGCCACTTTCCTTTATGTTGTATCTTATCTATACTTTGTGTACATTGTAAAGTGTGTGGAAGAAGAAGAAGAAACCAGCAAGAAAAAGTTTTGGCCTCCATCTCTCTTCTTGTCTCTTGAGTGACCTTCTCCTTGTGCATTCTGTGTGTGTTCCGTGCAGCATCTTGAGAAAGTCCCCCCACCACGTGATTCTTGACAACATTTGGCTGCTCAGTCATGGTAACAACATGGCCATGCACACTAGATACATGAAGTGGATACAAAGTATCACTCTTGTAACCTCTAGCAATAACCCTAGATCCCCTTACAGATCTTCTATTTTCCATCACCAAAGGTGGTATGAAAACCATCATCATCTAGCTGCCCTGTGCCAATCAAGCTCTTCTTGAGCTGAGGTACATGCTGTACATGCTGAAGTGTAAAGAGAGAGCCATGTTGAAACTGTAACTACACCTGTAACTGCACACTACCAATATCTGCAATCTCACATGCATAGTTGTCCCCAAGATGGACAACACCATGTCAACCCCCTATATAGTCAGAGAACCACTCACGATGAGGGGTGACATGAAAGGAAGCACTTGAATCAAGAATCCAGGTAATTTAGTATTTCTCTCTCCTCTCACCTCTCTTCTCTTGATGCATGTTTTTGTGGTTTAATCTATGAGAGAAGGGGGTGGGATGATTTGAGAGATTTTGATTGCGAGATGATGCTGAGACATAATGGAGCATAGATCGATGCTTGGAGGAGCATTATTAGTTGTTAGTGAGTATCAACAACCTCCAAATACGAGATACATGTAAAATAAAGTGTGATTTTATGAGTAAGTAATAAATTTCATCGGTTTATGATAGATCTCAATTGCAAATGGTTAAAAATGATTGCTCTTGATTGTTAATGATATAATTTATGAGAAACATTAAGAAAATCAGCAAGAATCAATCATCTATTGATTTTTCCATAAACACGCAAAACCCGCAAAGTTGTGGTTTTAGGGTAAATCATGGAGTTTGAGGGTGAGGTATTGCAAGCCGTAGGGCTAACAATGTGTTTCTTTAGAGAGTCTGTAGTGAGGATCATATTCTATCTCCTAGAACAATTGATTAAAAGAGAGGACTATGTATCGTACATGGTTTGGTTGAGCATAAAGGCGGTGGGTGTTTTGATTGAGCATAGATGCCCAACAGCTAGAGCCTTAGAGCCAGTGCCAAACGGCCTATTTAAGTCCTGACAACCCATGATGAGTGTGCGACTCCCTATGCTTTAGGTTTAGTATAATCATTTTCTTGGGGACTAATTTGCTGAGGAATATACTTTCTCTTGGAACAAATATTGTGAGGAGTGGACTTTGTGTGTATGTGTTACATGTTGAGACGACACATCTTATGACCAATCACTAAGGTATAAGAGAGCCATAGTGGGGCCACAACGATAAGCTAGGGGGTGCTTCCTTTGTTTGTATTACGAGATGCTAGCCACCTATATGTTTGGATACTCTCTCTACTTGGAGTTAGGAAGGATATCACATTGGACTACAACCTAGAGATTGTATCTACAAACACACTCTTTTGATTAGGAGGCTTGATTAGAGTCCTAAAGCCACTATCAGGTCCATTTTTGGTCCCAACAATAGTAAATGCGTTTGTTGGGAGCCGCCGATAAAAGTGGTGGGTCTTGAAACTTAGTTAATTAGAGACTAATCATTCATTTTATGCCAACAAGCATCAAGATAGATAGACCATTATTTCCCAATAAACACCATCAAGACAAGATCCAAAAACAAGAAAGAACTGAAAGGGCTAGACGACGGGTTGGAATCCTTAGGAGGTATTCCCTTCACTTAACATCTTGATACCCCTATGAGGAGAGAGGTCTTAGTGACCCTAGTGCCACAAGTCTATTAGGATGAGGAGGAAACTCTAGTACTCCCCTCCTTCTCCTAGTAAGTCAACCCACTACAAGTGGGGATGTAGTCACATTGTTACAAACTCCTATAGCAAACCCAATCATCATGATAGTGCAACCAATTGCAATACTTGCAAGAATGCTAGATTTTCTAACCTTATGTTTTCCTCTATCCATCTTTAATGGGTTAGCAAAGGAGGATGTAGAGCTTCACATCAGTGAGTTCTAGATACTCATGTTTAATTGTTGAATTCAAGATGAGGGATATCTAATGATGTTCTTTAACATGACCCTAAAAGAGAGGACTGCAATGTGGTATCACGGCTTAGAAGCTAGCACCATAACCACAATTGATTTATTTTATGTAGCCTTTCAAAGGAAATTTTCCCTTGAGAGAGGTGGACAATCTCGACTATGTATGCTAAATGTGACATGTCAAGAGCCCCATGAAAATTTTTGAGTATATGCTAAGAAGATGAAAAGGTCTTTCGCAAATTGTAAGCCTCTATCCCTATCCCACCTATTGCCCAATTGTAATATTTCTTGCATGGATTGGACTTCAATATCCAAGTGCAGTTGAGTAGTGTCCCTCTAGCGGATATAGATGTTGCTATAACCCAAGTAGAGGAAGTAAAGTCCCACTTACAAGTAGCCTATGCATCAAGGAAAAATCTAAATTCAAGCCTTATTCCTAGAAATAATTTGGGATTGATTAGTGGAGATCAAGGTGCAATCGGTATCCTTGTGAGCAACTCAAATGGTAGAGGAAGCATGATACATAATGTGCCTTTGCTGCTAGCTCCTCAAAATGTCATTAAGCCAACAGCTAGCCAAAGAGCTCCTTTAGTAAATCAAGGGTTATACACATAGCACCCCCTTTGCAAGTTGTCCAGCCTAATGGGGGGGTAGCTTTTGAATTATGAGCCCTCAACATCAAACATTATAGAGGAAGTAAAAAATATGATGAAATATTATATGGATATAATCATTGAGCCATATTGCTAGATCACCATAGATATTAATTTCTTAAAGCACCAGCAAAATCTCATGAGTGCTAGGAAGCTTGCTGCTAGATCAGAATGTAAAACTTTGAGTTGATGTTGGCATTGAGATAGAGAATGTTACAATGTATAGCCAGGGCTATGTAATCTATCTTATCATTGAGATAGAGAATGTTACAATGTATAGCCAGGGCTATGTAATCTATCTTATCATTAGTCGCCCTGACCTTAGTTATTCAATGGGAATAATTAGTTGTTGGGATCCAAAATAGGCTTGACACTAGCTCTAGGGCTCTAGCGGTGCCTGCTATGCTCACCAAACCACCCTCATGGCCTCACAACCAAAAGTGTTTGGAGGCTATACACTACTCTAAATAAATCACATGTTTGTATCAATTTGTGGTCCAACGATTTTTCCCTTCCCAATTCCAATAGAGTGAGTATCCAAACATATAGGTGACTAGCAACTCATGTCATATACATAAAGAGCTTTCTCCTGGTAGAATGTTGTGGCTCCTATGGCTCTCTTCCTATACCTTGGGGATTGGCCCCAGGATACACCATCTCCAATATAAAATACAAGCATAATAAAGTCCTTTGATAATATAAACGTAACTATCCAAGAAACTACATATATTTCTCACTTAATCCATTTTCCCAAGATATCACACTATCCTACAGCCAATGGGAATCTTATACTCTTAATGTTGGTCATCACATAGACATATAATTACAATACATCTAGGAATTTATCATTTGATACCATATCTAAATTACATATGCAAAGTGTATGGCATTCTATATTCAAACAACTTAACTATAAACTAGCCCAGTGTAAAGTGCAAAACCAATATTTTCATGATTTGTTTCTACTAGTGTCATGCTACGTTGCTAAGGAACATCACCAAGAAAACTCATGCTATTGAACCCCTTAAAACTTATATAAACCATGCCATATATGCTAAAATATGAAAATGAATCAATAACTTAATCAAATATCTTTTCATTTCAGTCCCCCGTCTCCTATTGTTTATGTTTTGCTTGCTTGCACAAATGTAGGGAGATTTCGTGATAATTTTCCATAGAATTAAGCTCTAAATACACACTTTAACATATAAATAAAGGTAAATCGAGGTAAATCCTCGTGTTTTACCTTCATTATATGATCACAAATATTTTCTCAATTTTTTGTAATTTTTAACGTGCAAAAACTCTTTTTTCTTAAGAATTTCTCTTCATTTAACTATTTTTCATGATTTTTTCTATTTATTTCAACATAGATTGTTGATTTT